>NC_140823.1:2537500-2562500 GCF_050613455.1 Vespa mandarinia
TCTAAATTTCCATATGTTATAAATACATTAATGTATTCTATATGGATAAAAGTCATTTTAAGTCCCCAATGGAATAAAAAAATAAATAGATATACATATACATACATACATACATACATACATACATACATACATACATACATACATACATACATATATACATGTAAATTTCTCGTAAGACGACCTCGATATAACACGGTACGAATGAACTATGTTATATAGAGGTGTCTTGTTGCCTGTTATATATCAGTTTTACGTAGTTTCAGTGTTAACGATCGTTACATGGTTTATCACGAATAACGAAGAAAGAGAAGATAAAATGAAAAATAGTGAGATAAAGGGAAATAAAGAGAGACAAAGAAAAAAATAGAGAGAGAGAGAGAGAGAGAAGGAAAGAGAAAGAAAGAGACATCGTTTATCCTAGTAGACTTTAAAGACGTAATAATACGAATGATTATACGAATTGAAGAGATAAAAAAAAAAGAGAAAAAAGAGAGAGAGAGAGAGAGAGAGAGAGAGAGAGAAAGAGAGAAATCAGGTTAAGAAGAATTTGGCACGAATAGTTCCGTGAGCACGAAATTCCGAAAGTAGTCTCGTTACTCGCGAAGATAAAGAAAAAAAAAAAAGAAAAAAAAAAAGGAGAAAGAAAAAGGCGACCGACTGAAGACGATGGCAAACAGAGAAAAAGTCTCCAATTGAATGGTTAAAACGTGGCGAAGCGAATAAAATAAAAAATAAAAAAGAAGAATACAAAAAGAAAAAAAAAGGAAAAAAGGAAGGAAGAAGAGAGAAGAAAAATTTTAAGTAAACGAAACGAAGCGAAAGAGGAAAAAAAGGAAAAGAAATAAGGATTAAGAGATTCAGACTTTAGCGCGACAAAATACAAATTTTTGCAAATCAAAATTCAATTTCTCTTGCAAATCAAGTTTCTTTTCTTTCTTTCTTTCTTTCTTTTTTTTTTTTCCTACGAAGTTCTTTCTCCGCAGGACTTTCGATTTTCTCAAATAAAGGATAGGGAAAAAATATTTCTTTTTTTTTTTTTTTTTTTTTTTTTTCTTTAACTATACACTCGAAATACTAAAATTTCTTAATCGTAGAGAGCTTAACAAAATTATCTGATGTCAGTAAGTATCATCTGATATCTGTAATCATAAAATTTACAGGAAAATCATTTCCCCCCACCCCTACTCCCCTATAAATTACAAAAATATCTCAGACAAAAATTAATTGTCGATATCAAATTCAGGACTGTCTAATGATTATCCATTTAATAAAGGATAAAATTGCTTTGATTTTGTCTTTCAAATTAATCATTATTAATTATGTTTCTTATAATCAACGATTTCTAACCCTTCATAAATACGTCAGCTATAAATAAACGTCTTCAATTTACATTAATTATGCCAACAAATCTTGAAATTTTAAGGAAAATCTATTGTTAATATAAATGAAGCAAAATATCTCAAATTTCATAATAATATATTTCCATTAAGAAAATTCACGAGTATGACTTTTGAAAAGGTTACATTTCAACAGCAAAATCGATATAATTATCTATTTGTATAATTATGAATTATATAAAATAGTATAGTCCTGTAATATCTATTTCAAATATATTCGATTTACGTATCAAATCGATATATTATAAAATCTTCTTAATTTCTTAACAATATTAATTAATTAACATTAAATTGTATTACTTATTATTGAAGTTTAAGAAATAAAAATAAGAAGAAAAAAAAATACAAAGAAAGAGAAAGAGAGAGAGAGAGAGAGAGAGAGAGAGAAAAGAGAACAAGAGAAGAGAAAAAGAAAACTTTGTTCAGGAAAGTTCGATTCGCAAAAGTTCGAACTTGATTTACAAATTGAATATAAATGTGATTCGGAAAAAGTTAATTTTCGTGTGCAAAATTTATACAAAGGTATGAGATAGCATGAGAAAGAGGGAAAAGGAGGAGGAAGAGGAGGAGGAGAAGAAAGAGGAGGAGAAGAAAGAGGAGGAGGGAATCATAGTAGGGAATAGAACGATGAGAGACAAGGATGACGGATGGGGATGGACAGGAGGGGGTGGTAAAGAAATGTAGAGAAATGTCAACGGGGGTCAACGACTCATGAGATTTGATATCTACACCTTGAATTGATAATTTTCACGGGACAGAACGAGATATACGTTTTTGCGCGAATACGTACACGTATACACGTACAAAATAATATACATATATATATATATATATATATATATATATATATATATATATATATATCGCAGCAGATATTTAAAGTAGATATCTATATTTCTTTATACGTATATGTGTACGTCTGTAGATGTATTACGTGTATACGTTTATGTGTATATGTGTATGTATAATGGAAAACAGGACGCAAATTCGAAATGTAGGCCAACGTCGCCCGAAGCTTTATTCCATAATGGTGTCTGGCATATTAAATTTTTTACACGTCATGGGAACGAATATCCGGGAAACGAACGGAAGGAAAGAGTAAAAATGGAAAGGATAAAAAGAAGGAAAGTGGGAAAGGGAGGGGGGAGGGGCGAACAAGGAAATAAAGCAAAAAAAAAAAAAAAATAAATAAATAACATCAGAAGGAATAATAAAAGAGAAGGATAAGATAAAACTCGAACAAAAAAACTACTCATCGGGGCAACGTACTGTTGATGTCCTCAATTAAAGAGAGAGAGAGAGAGAGAGAGAAGGAGGGGGAGGGAAAGGAGGGAGAGCAAAAAATATTTTCATCAGTACAAAGTTGTGTTTTTTCTCATGTGTACGTATTAAAAAAAATTAAAAAATTATAAGAATATATTATGAATATAGGTTGAGATAAGTAATTCGTTATATTAAATAAGTGCAGTCTTAGTTTTTCTTTCTTTCTTTCTTTCTTTTTTTTCTCCTTTTTTTTTTTTAAACGATGAGAAGTAAAAAAATAATAAGAGAGAAAGAGAAGATAAAGAGAGAGATAAGACATTTTGTAAAGCAATTAAATAAATGCGTTTATTCTCGACCATTTCATTTTTCAAATACCTGTCGTTTTTTTTTTTTTTTTTTTTTTTAAATAATGTACACATTTCTTAAATAACTAAAATAATATCGAATAACTATGTCTCTTAATATTTCAAATGTAATTAAGTTTCTTGATTTTATTTCTACACAATTACGTAGAATTCTAAAGAATTCTACATAAACAAGCGCATATTTCTCATGATACAAGTCTACTTTGTACGATGTATCCTTTACTAATTAATCAAAACATTGACTTATCAAACAAACTATATAACTCGTTAATTAAAACAAATAATAATCATATTATAAATATAATAAGTAATAATATAGAAATAATGTGGCTGATAAACGAAGAGAAAAATAAATAAATAATATATATATATATATATATATATATATATATATATATATATATAAAGAGAGAGAGAGAGAGAGAGATAATATTTAGTTTGTGAAAATGGAGAATGAACTAGAGATTGAAAATGATCTCGTACCATACGTAAAATGATATTTCTGAACGAACATGAATTAATGATTTGCAGATCGGATCTAGAGAGATATAAACTCCCTATTCGAATCAAATAAACCATAGATACGTAAATAGATAGAAATGTAACTACACAAATATGTACATATTTTTACTAATACTCACGTTTACGTACGCAAAATTTTCATGAATTATATTCTCAGATATAGGGTAAATAGAGTATAAAAAATAATTTCGAATAAAGTTAGAAATTTCAAATTATTGGATAACCAAGTGAACTCTCCTTTCTCTCTCTCTCTCTCTCTCTCTCTCTCTCTCTCTCTCTCTCTCTCTCTCTCTCTCTCTCTCTGCTATGATAACATAGCAAAGAGACATATCACATTTTACTCTCGTATTTGTAAGAGAACGTTCCTCTCTCTCTCTCTCTCTCTCTCTCTCTCTCTCTCTCTCTCTCTCTCTCTCTCTCTCTCCCTCTCTTTCTCTCTCTGTCTCTATTTGTACACAACTACGTATACATAATACTTATGTACGTACGTACGTAAAATGTTTGCGAAACTACAAATACGAGACATAGGAGAAGTTACCAGGATATATAATATATACTCATATATATATATATACACATAGATACATAGGTATACACACACACACACACACACATATGCATCCATGCATGTATGTATATTTGTATTTGTACGTATGTTCTTAATAGCTACCGCGTGCAAATTACGAATCTTCGGCTGAATTTACAATTATCTCTGTATCACTCTTTATTCTAAACACGCATGCACGTAAGCGTAATTAAAAATACGCATAACGCATTCACTCTCTCTCTCTCTCTCTCTCTCCTCTCTCTCTCCTCTCTCTCTTTCTTTCAATCTCTCTGAAAAATATCGTAATAGAAAAACTATCTTTTACTCTCTTACCTCTTCTCTCTTTTAACCCTTCTCTCTCTCTCTCTCTCTCTCTCTCTCTTCTCTCTTCTCTCTTTTAACCCTTCTTTCTCTCTCTCTTTCTCTTCCTCTTTCAGTTTCTCCCTCTCAATCTCTTTCTCTCTAAACTTCTTTCTCTTTCTCTCTTTCCCTTTCTCTCTTTCTCTTTCTCTCTTTCTCTTTCTTCCTACATCTCTCCTAGACTCTTTCTCTCCCTCTTTTACTTTTTCGAGAAATCGTCTGAAGAATGTCGTGAGTACAACTCGAGGACGTAACGGCGTCGGTTAAAAATGTTTACGTGACTGGAGAAAACCTACTACCTTCCCTCCCAACCAACCAACCCAACCCCCGAAAGAAAAACAGCAAAAAGAGAGGAAAAAGAAAAAAAAAAAAGAAAAAGAAAAAAGAAGCAGTTTTAAAACCATCCCCTTACCTTTTTACTTGCACCCTTGGCACGAGTTATGCGCTCTTTAACAATTAACATACGTCGATATGCTCGTATGTACATTTGTGTAAGTACGTATGTGCGCATTTACGTACGTAGGAAGTTCTTTTCGTCTTTTTATTTTTCCTTTTCTTTTTTCTCCCCCCCCCTTTCCTTTTTCTATTTCCTTCCTTTTTTCTCTTCTTTTCTCTTCTCTTTTCTTTTCTTTTCTTTTCTTTTCTTTTCGTTTCTCGTTGTTAGCATGGGGAAAAAATCTTAACGTAAACCAAGAGAAGAAGTACAATATAATAAAGGGAGCAAAGAAAAATAGAATTATTATTTAAATTAACGCTATCATTTTTAATCGATTAACAGATAATACGTATTCACTTTGTTACAAATTAATTTGTTTTTAATTAAATTATTAATAATTATTGTTTACCTACAATGCAACGATTTATCTTGAAATAAGATGAAAAATCAAAATAAAATAAAATAAATACCATATTATACTCCTGTTATCGATATAATATTCATCCGACAATACTTTTTTTTTTTAATTATTTTTTAGCAAAATAAACATATATATATATATACATATATACTTTTTATTTCGACAAAATAACGATAAAAGCTATGAAATAGGAAAAATAATAAAATAACGTATAAATTCAACGAGTAGATTTATAAATAAAGTTCATTCGTATATATATCGCGTGCCTTCGATGAAAAAATAATTTTCATATATATATATATATATATATATATATATATATATATAAATATAAACATATATATAATATAATAATTTTTGTATATATATATATATATATATATATATATATAAAAATTATTTTTCATCGAAGACACGCGATTTATCTTAAAATAATACAATAATAAAATAAATTTCAAATATTTTATTTATAGATAATACAACTACTCAACCGATACCATTCGTTATAATAATCATAGATACTAACTAATCAATATCGACTGCATTAAAAACCTTTTGAATCAGAAACATTTTGGCGAAAAAAAATTTGTCGACTTGTCGATCGATAAATTTACATGGAAATGAAATCAACAGGCTGTAAAACGAGACGACATATTTTTTTTTTGTGTATGATTGATGAATCAAGGATTGAAAGCCATGAGGAGGAATGAGAGGAAGAGAGAGACAGACAGATAAATAGACAGATAGATAAATAGATAGATAGAAGATAGAAAGAAATAAAGTGATATAAAATATATAGTAAAAATAGTAATAAAATGTATGTAATAGTAGTAATAACAGTAGTAGAAGTAATAGTAGTATCATTAATAGTAACAGTAATAGTAGTAATAGTAGTAATATAGTAATATATGTATATATATACTACTATAATACACATGCATATACGTACGTACCAACGTACATAATTCAGAATTTATATCCATGTTAATAGATTTTTATATCCATTAATTCATTTTTATATCCATGTTAATAGATTCTATTCTATTTTTTTTTCAATATATATTTTCTTCTCAATATATACGTAAATCCATTCGTGAAGTTTCACCACATAGTTTCGTTACACACTCCATATATATATATATAAATATATATATATAAATATATATATATATATGTGTGTGTGTGTGTATGTATATATAAGAGAAGGATTTTCGAATAATTTATCCCTCAGTATAAGCTATTCGTCAAAGCAACGTAACTTTCAAATCCATTTGCCTTGCCACAGCAACCACTAAATCTCCTTGCAAAAACGAGTTTTCCGAAACTTTCTTAAAGGGATGAAGTACGCGTGAACGATTTATTTAACGTTCTATCTATGTCTTAGTCGTAAAAAAAAAAAAAAGAAAAAAAGAGAAAAACAAAAACAACGACAATTACATTCATGATAAATGTCAATTCGCAAATAATTTCTCTCTCTCTCTTTTCGAAATATCATTTGTTAAAAAAAAAAAAAAAACACACAGAATGATATTACGTAATCGTAATATCATTCATAAAATTGTTATATACATATATTCTCTTATTCTTACTTTCTCTCTCCCTCTCTCTCTCTCTCTCTCTCTCTTTCTCTCTCTAAAATATATATTTAGAATTTCATAAAAAATTTTACGATTATAATATTATATATATATATATATATATATATGTATATTTTTTTTCGGAAAAAGAAAGAGAAATTGATAAAATAAAATAAAATAAAAATTATATCATAAACTTATCTATATAAATATATATTTATATATATATATATATATATATATATCTGCGTATATGTGTGAGTCTATGTCTGTGTCTGTATGTACGTATGTGTGTATACAGCTTCTTTATTAAACGCACAATTCATGTCTCGAGGATACGGATAATAAAGCTAACAAAAGAAAAAAAGAAAAAAAAAGAAAAAAAAAAAAGAAAAATACATTAATACGTATATAAACAATGGATAACTATCCCATAACATAAAAATCATGATTAAATATTCTTTATCAAAAATATATGTACATGCAAATAGTATCTATTTATGTATTTGCATAAGCTATCGTCCGTCATTTAATATCATTCATTTATGTTAACATTGATACAATGCATAAATGTGTCGTGAAATTCTAATAAACCTCATATTTACCGTGATCTCCTTTTTTATCTCTTTTCTCTTTCCCACTCCCCCCCCCCCCTCTCTCTCTCTCTCTCTCTCTCTCTCTAACGCATGCGTACAAACATGCGTAGCCACAACTATTATGCAAATGCATCTCAACGTAACAATAAAAACTGGACGACACTGAGGATGAAAACGACACGACGACTACTGTTTCTCCATTTACCAAGAGACAATGGCAAATGAAATGTGTGCCAACAGAATAATAAAAATAACAATAATAATAATTTTAATAATAATAATGATAATATAATGATAGTAGCGAAATATAGAAGGATATCGTACCTTTTATCGTCATTAGAATTTTTGTCATAAAATTATTCTTTCATTTCAACGTGTTATAGTATGTACAATTTATACTTATATTAATTAAAAAAAAAAAATATATATATATATATATTATTTCTATTTATATTTATTTAATCAATATTTTGATCAATTAATGATAAGTATTCAGTAAAATAAATGATCAGTATATATGAATATTTGGTTAAATATTGTAATAATAAATAAATATATATATATATATATATGTGTGTAATAATAAATAAATAAATATATATATACATGTGTATGTATAAATATATTTATAAGAATATAAATAATTAAAAGTAAGTTGCATTAAAATTGTTTTTAAAAGTATTGATCATCTGTTTATAAAATACTAACGTATTATTATATTAACAAATATTTTAATTAAAATACGAAGAATTTATTTTTGTATTAATCATTTCAAGTACAATGAATATCGATCATTTATTTATTTCTAATGCCGTTTTAAAAATACTAATCAGAATAAATGGCATTTGTAAACAATAATTAATCTATATATACAAGCAAGATCTATGTAATGTATAATAGTAATAATAATTATTTATATACATTTATTTTTTTTTTTTTTTTTTTTTTTAATTAATTTTTTATACTTTTTTTTTGTTGAATTCTGCATTAAACATTAATCATTAACCTATTAACATCGTAAGATTTATTAATACGGTATATATCTTTATTTTAATATTTGTTTAAAAATCACATAAACATTTATTAATACATTTAATAAAATTAAATGATGGATAATGATTGAATGATCGATTTCTTTGTCTTTTTCTTTTTCTTTCTCTTTTCAACAAGATTTAAATTAAAATATCTCTTGTAAAATAATTATTCGATAAAAAGGTGGATTAAAATTTTTTTTTATAAAGTATATCGAATAGCATATATCGGCTAATGCATTAAAAGACATATGATACTATTTAAAGAAACAAATCTCATATTACGAATGTAGATATAGATATAGACATAGATTCGTAATATAAAATTCATAATAATTCATTAATTAAACGATGTAATTAGTATGAACTTTTAACGAACGACCGAGCTAAAACCAATTAATAAAATACAAAAACAATATTTTCCGAACTTCAGCTCCATTTTCTTTCTTTCTTTCTTTCTTTCTTTCTTTCTTTCTTTTTTTTCCTTCCTTTTTTTTTTTCTTCTCTTTTTTTTCCTCCTGAATATTCATATATCTTACCCGCTGATATACTAAGTCGATTATAAAGTAACGGCCAAGTGAATACCATCTTTGTTGGAAAAAAAAAAAAAAAAAAAAAAAGAATTGCGAAAAAAAGGAAAAAAGAAAAAAAGAAAAAAAGAAAGTTCTATTGATATAATTTGATAATTAATATGATATTTTAATGAATTATCATGAAGAAAAAAAAAAAAAAAAAAGGAAACTATTAAACCCAAAGTTAATAATTAAAGATATATTAAAGCGTCGAATGTATGATGTAAACAAAAATCATAATACCAATTTTAATTAAACTGATATTTATAACAACTCAAAACGGGAAAATTATATAGGCCGTTAATCAAATAAAATCTGAAATATTACAAAATCTATATACGTGAAAATATTATTACAAGATCTCTATTGTTTAAACAAAAGAATATATTATCTAAAACTTCGAACATTTATTGTATTAAGTGAATTATTATTTTCTTTTTTATTTTATATAATTAATTAATTAAAAAGTACAAAGTATTCCAAAAGAAAATTTGATAATCATTGAACTTTCAATTTAATCGAAAATCATGAGTATATTATTACGCAAAGTAGGATATTCATTCCTTCTTAAATAAAATATTATTTTTAAAACAATCGATTGATGAAATCATAAAACTTTTCATAATATATAATTTCGTTTTTATTGCTTATGGAGAAAAAAAAAAAAAGAAAAAGAAAAAGAAAAGAAAAAAAATAAAAGAAGTTCTCATAAAATTTATAAATCTCAATTAAATTTATAATCAATCAATAAAACATAGATACGGTATTATACATAGATACATATACGTAGTATACGTGTATATAACGTCCAAGTTTCCATGATTTCACACAAATCATATAAATCGATTGGTATGGTCTAGAAAACGACGGTTCGATTCGATCGATTTTACACGTTCGAATTCCAACGTGCTTCTTAATAATTTCTCGACGATGACACCATTTTTAAAATGTCCTTCTCTCTTGCTGACACATTTTTCGAGCTTCGAGAACTCGACTTACAAGTGTTCGAACCGACCGATCGACAATTCGACGTTAAAAATACATTCCGAAGACGATAATGTGTCGGCTAATGGTTGAAGAGCGTGAGAAATATTTATAACGTCAAATGAATAATGAATAATATTCTGCGGGAAAAAAAAAGAAAAAGAAAAAAAGGAAATAAAATTGACACGTACTTAAAACTTGACACATCTTTACATGCATATTCATTAATAATATATCGACTTATATATATTTCTCTATATTTATTTCTTCCGTAATTATTATTATCTTTTTTTTTTTCTTCTTTTTTTTTTTCTTCTTTTTTTTTTTTTTTTATTTCGTTCGCTATAAAAATGAATATATTTTTATAGTAAAAAACATTTGTGCACTTCTCATGGATAAATCTACTATTTTAACTGCTTTATCATCAATTTATATATATATACACACGCACATGTACGTGCACATATATATATATAAACTATTTATATGCCTTTAAATTTTTCGTTAACTGTATTTTCTTATCATATCTATAATATCCTTTTTCTTTTTTCAATTTCTTTTTCGTAAAAAATTTAAATCAATAAACGCTTCGATAATTACGGGAACTTTCAAAGTAACTTGACGAGAGTAGAACGAATGATCGCGTTCGTACTTTCCATTAATTTTAAACGATACGCACATCCACACACAGAGATGCACAAACACGTACACATTTACACAGATCCACGGGCTGAGAGTACCGGCGAATCTCGTTTTTGCTCGGATTCACGAAACGTTCGTAAAACGTGGCTCGAGCGCGAATCGAAAAGTGAATTACGATTACGGATCAAAGCGTATTCGGAAGTATCTCGTGTCTGCCAAAACCGCCCCAGTAATTAAACCTTCGTGTGCTCGGATTTATTTTATCACTCGGTACTTCGGCCAACTCAAAATTAATATTAGTCAGATTCACTCTTACTACTACGTACAATTGAACCATAAAAATAGATAAATAAAGAAACAATATATCAAAAATCCCATATATATATATATATATATATATATATATATATATATTAAAGTTAACAATAAAAATGATTTTTTCATCATTCAAATCTCGTCAAAAATATATATATATATATATATATATATAGATATCGTGTACGTATATATATATATATATATATATACGTACACGATATCTTTCCGATGAATTTATTAAAAGATTAGAAAAAAATCATTAAAATAAAATTTAAAAAATAATACAATACGAAATATTACTCATACCATATATACATATTACATTTAAACGCGTTACGCTCGCTAGTACTATGCTCGTACGATCGATCTAAAATGAAAATAAAAAAAGGAAAAACAAAAGAAATAAATAAATAAATATTTTAATCATTAAAAATCCGTAACAAAAATTAAAAAAACAATGCGATACATAATATTTGCATCTCATAAATACTTAAACATTTTATATTAAAAATAACTATATCTTTCGAACTTTCTTATCGAAAAATCTTATCATCCTTTGTGTAATACAATGTGAAGTTAACGATAAAAAGTAAAAAATAAAAATAAAAATAAAAATAAAAATAAAAATAAAAATAAAAATAAAAATAAAAATAAAAAAGGACGAAGAAAGGAAGAGACGAAAAAAATTTCTTTCGTGTCCCGAGCGTCATCAAAAATTTACAATCATATTAAGCTTGACGAATACAATGCAAAAAATAAACACTATAAATTCGATTAACTCAATAATCGAATTCACTGAATTATACAAATAACGCGAAGTTGGCAACATTAAAAAAAATATAAAAATATGAAAAAAAAAAAAAAAAAGAAGAAAAAAAAGAAAGAAACATTTCTTCGATCGACGTATAATTAGTTGTAAAAGAAGAAGAAAAAGAAAAAGAAAATACAATGTTAGCGTGACGATACGTTAATTCATTAATCGAATTCGATGAGATATGAATCAAAAATATCGATGAAATCGAATCGAACCAGGACCCCATGACGATCGACGAGGAATCTCAATATAGATGTTCTCGATCGATCGATCGATCGATCGATTGATCGAGTCTTTTATAAATACATACATGAGAAGATATCTCGAGTCCTCGTCTGTATGAACGGTAGAAGAGAAACGAGCTTCGTTCGTTTATATTTTCTCTCCCTCCCCCCTCCTCCCTCCCTTTCACCCTTCTTCTCCCCCATCTCTTTTTCTCACTCTCTCTCTCTCTCACTCTCTCTCACTCTCTCACTCTTTCTTTCTTTCTCTTTCTCGCACTCATCTCTTCTACCCTCGCGGCTTTAATTTCCGTGGCCCCCTTCTGTCCGTCTCCCACGAGAAAAAGAAGGACGATACTCCTGAGTGGACGTGCAAGAGAGGTTTGTACATAATACTCACACGAATGCACACAGAAACAGAGCCAAGTTGAACGACGACACGATATGTGTATATATGTATGTGTACGGATATATATATATATATATATATATATATATATATATATATATATATATATATATATATATATATAGACTTAACCACGAGAGTAGATCTCTCGAAGTACACATATATATGTCCAGAGAGAAAGAGAGAGAGAGAGAGAGAGAGAGAGAGAGACAGATAAAAAAGGTGAGTAGAAATTCGAGGGACCATGAAGCAAGGGAGAAAAAGTGAAAGAGGGTGTTCGGAAGGGCGTGTTACACGACAAGAATAAAGAGAGACGGAAGAAAGGGAAAGGAAAAAGAAGAAAAGAGGGCGAGAAAGGAAGGGAAAGAGTGAAGGAGAAAAGGGAAGGGGATTTGGTGGAAGAGGTGGTAGAGGAGGAGGAGGAGGAGGAAGGAATATTACAAAACAACGAGAAGGGTTACGAAGTGCCTCATGTACGGCACTGTAGTCTCTCTCCCTCTCTCTCTCTCTCTCTCCCACACACACACACACACACATACACACACAAAATTACATATATACATACGTACATACTCTTAACTCTACATACTTACACTAACGCATTGCTCTAACTAGTATCGTCCATCGGTGTGTGAATGCTCGTAGACTTTTCTTTTTCTTGTTCTCTTTTTTTTTTTCGAGAGAGAGAGAGAGAGAGAGAGAGAGAGAGAAAATAAAAGAACGCAAACGAGAGAGGATCTCTCTCTGGCCGCAATCTCGTTCTTTCCTTTCCGGTTGCCACGTTCAAGCGTTCCCTTCCTTCTTCTAACCAATATTCTTACGACAGGAAGAAAGAGACAGAAGGTGAGGGAGGGATTGGAGAATGGTAGAGGAGAGAAAAAAAGAGAGAGAGAGAGAGAGAGAGAGAGAGAGAGAGAGAAAGAGAGAGAGATAAGAGCGCACAAGAGCGAACTAGCAGCAACGAACTAGAGACAAGTATTAGTGAATGAATGAACGTACGAAGCGTACGTTCTTACTCCACGTATTTTATGTACACGTTGTATACTCCATACTCCATACTCTCTCTCTCTCTCTCTCTCTCTCTCTCGTACTCTCTCTTTCTCTCTCTCTCTCTCTCTCTCTCTTTCTCTTTCTCACATTTTCGAAGGGTGGAAGAAACGAAGCTTCATGAAAAAAAAATATGAGAGAGAGAGAGAGAGAGAGAGAGAGAGAGAAAGGGATAAAAAAAGCAATGTTCGAAACCCTTCGTACGATACGTGACGCGTTTGAAGAAGTCTCGAAAAACGATCCTTATGAATCCTGCAAGGATTCAAGGATCCCTGAAGGCTATAATTTTCTTTCGATCCTGTTTGCTACTCATCTATTTTTATTTATATTTCTATCCTTCCTTCTCCTTCTTTCACGGTCTTTTGATTTTCTCTTTTTTTCTTTTCCTTTTTCTTTTGACCTTAAATTTTTCTATTATATCGCTATATATCCATTTTGTTGCTATATTTTGCTAGAATATATTTTATATGGAATTTATTATACAATTATATATGTATATAAATATTTATAAAATATATGTAAATATATTTTTAGTTTTTTTTTTTTTTTTTTTTTTTTTCTTTTGATTTCAGTCATTTCACTTCACTTCATTTCATTTCTTTTCCTTTCTTTTCTTTTCTTTTTCCTTTTCCCCTTCCTTTCTTGTAGCTTTTTGTAAAAAAAGTTCTTCGGATGAAAGAAAAAACGCGTTGTTTCTTTCCGTGACAAGCGATACGGGTTAACGAGGTCGTTTGCACGTTAAAGATGTATGTATGTAAGAGAGCAGAGCATGAAAGACGTGCGCATGCGTGCTCCTTAAGCTCTTTCTCTCCCCACCTCACCCCACCCCACCCCACCCCCTCTCCCTCGCTCTTTCTGCAACAAAGAAGTAGAAGCTGAGAAGACGATTCCTTCTTCCGTTTCGTAGGTTTCAAGGGAAAAAAAAGGAAATTATATATATATATATATATATATATATATATATATATATGTGTGTGTGTGTGTGTAAAAATCGTACTAATGTATATACACATATACGTACTTTATATATTATTATTATTATAATATACTATTATAATATAATACTATATATATAAGTGTATGTATGTATGTATATATGTATGTATATATGTATGTATATATGTATGTATATACAAATTAATGAGCTCATAAATATAATCATAAATAGAAATTTACAGCTATCATATATATATATATATATATATCTGTATACGAATAGAATAATGCGAGGTAAATTGAACTGGATATGAAATTGACCGGTGTTCTATTATTGACTTCCGGAGTATGTAGTACACGGAGATGACTAGAGATTATTATATCGAAGCGTTATGTGTTACGAATATCGCTATTAACGTTGTTTATAAAATTTCTTTTGTGACCTTTAAAAAAAAAAGAAAAAAAAAAAGAAAAGAAAAAAAAAAAACTAAAAATATATTATTCACGACGAGAGTAATATCTTAATGTAAACATTACGATAAAATAAATTCTTTCGAATCGTTTATTTATGAAAAAAAGAAAAAAAGAAAAAAAGAAATACTTCTAAGAAATAATATTATTTTATTATATATAATATCAAAAAATGTTATATTTTATAATATTTATTTTAAAATTAAATTATTTACGAACAAATGATAAATTATATAATTATTTTACGTGAAATTATATAATTTTTTAATATTAATTTATAAATAAATAAATAAATATATATATATATATACACACAAATATTATATATAAAAAAATATTACAGAAACAAATATAAAAACGTAAGAAATCGATATACACAAGACCGCTCGGAGGGTCGCCATATTGAAAATAAAAATAAAAATAAAAATAAGAATAAGAATAAAAATAAAACTATAAAAATATTACAGCCATATATATATATATATATATATATATATATATATATATATATTATTTGTCATACTATTTATCATATTTAATTCTAAAAAAAATGTGTTAGACGAGAGCGACGTTTTCAAATACAAAAGCTGACGAATGGGAAAGCGAAAGACGAGATATGTCGACTCGAGTCACTCCTCACCAAACTCTTTCCCTTCCCTTCCCTTTTCGTTTCTCATCTTCTTGCTTCCTCTTGGAAAAGAGAAATACTAGAGAAGAAAATAATTTCCTAGGGCGTTGACGAGTGAGAGAAAACGTTGAACGACGCGTTGAATTTTCTTTCGCAACACTTATACGTAGGAATACACAAAAAACGTATTATTCGAACCGTTCACATGTGAGAAACCTTTTTTCTCCTCCATTTTGACCTCTCTTTATCTTTATCATTCCTTCTTCTCTTATCATTCTCTCTCTCTCTCTCTCTCTCTCTCTCTCTCTCTCTCTCTCTCTTGCTATCTATATATGTATCTCTCTATCTCTTGTAATGTTTTCTCTTTTATGAAAATCTTTTTCCTAATCTATCTTTCTTTTTCTGATTTCTTTCTTTCTCTCTCTCTCTCTCACACACACACACACACACACATCTTCTCCTTTTCTTACTTCATTTCTTTCATCCTCAAACACGTTACTCGTTCATACGTGAAATATTGAAATAATAATCGAGAAATACATGGACTTACGTAATCAATAACGTTATTACTATAGAAATCATCTTAAATATAACACAAATAATAAAAAATATATACATATTTACATATACATATATATATATATATATATATATATATATTCGTGAATATTAAAAAATCATAAAAAAGTAAAAGACATCGAAATATTAGAAAAGCCATTAGTTTCGAATAATAAAATCTATCATATATATATATATATATATATATAAAGACATATGTACATACGTCTGATTTCATAAAAATCGATTCTTATCATTATTTCTATTTTTATTCTATAAGCATTCATTTTAAATCATTTCATATATCCTCGAAAAATTATATTTCCTTTTTAAGAAAATTTTTTCCATTTAATAAATACATACATACATACGGTACATATATACATGCATACATATGTACGTTTTGATTTAATCTAAATTAAAAAGAACCGAAATTACTCTCTTGGATTTCAATCTTCTATCCTCTTATCAACAATGACCAAAGCAATCTCCAACTAAGCTAAGATAGATAAGATAGAAAAACTTTCGAGTAAATTCTAATTAAAAACTACAGGTTGACTCTTCGAATGACTTCTCTCTCGTCGTGGGACTTCCTTCGAAAATAAAAAGCTAGTCCCTCTGGTAAAGGACTGGCATGGGCAGGTGAGAGTGTGTTGAGGAGTAAGGGAGGTGTAAGAGGAAACAATAAGAACGTTGAAATGTCAGAAATATCGTTCTTTTATATATATATATATATATATATATATATATATATATATAACCGGCATAGAACCTGATCGCTTTTTCCCCTCTCTTATTCTTTTCTATTCTTTCTTTTTGCGAAGGGTAAAAAAAAAGAAAAAAGAAAAAAGAAGAAAAAAAGGAACGAAGAAAAGAAAAAAAGAAAACAAAAAGTAAGAATAGGTCCTCCCCCGAGCATCATACGTAGAGCACTGTGCAAGATGACAATCTATTCTCAGTATATCAGTTGAAAAAGAAGAAGAGGTAGAAATAAGAATAAACAAAGAAAGAATAAAATGAAATAAAATAAAGTAAAATGAAGTAAAATAAAATAGAGAGAAAAAAGAAAAAAAAAAAAAAAAAAGAAAAAACAGAAGAGAAAGAAGAGAAACACCTGTGAACGAGAAAATGCCACCACCATTCTGCTTTTGCGTATGGTATCGATTTCAAAGGAAGGTGCGAACACAACGGATATATCTTTTTTTCCAAAGGCGTGGACGCACGCGCATCATCACACTTCCTCGAAAGAATTTACGTACGTACGTGCATATGTATGTACTTACGTATTTATGTATTAATGTATGTATATATATATATATACGTATGTATGTGTGTATGTATGTATGTATTTATATATGTATATACCACGTAACTTTACTGTTCATCGTTTGGACCATTCATATATACATATATACATACATACATACATACATACATACGTACATACATACATACATACATACATACATACATACATACGTACATACATACATACGTACATACATACATACATACATACATACATACATACATCATATATATATATGTACCACCCCCATTTTAAACCATTCATTCAAAAAGACAAACGCTTCCTTTCTTCGATTCTCCCAAAACTGACAATACATTGAGAGGAGGATTTGCTTTGGCTTTTTCTAATGCCTCTCTATGATCTATTTCTTTTGTTTTATGTGTGTGTATGTGTATGTGTGTGTATTCGTTAAAGAAAAATTATTTTCCCGTGAAATGGTTGATATTTATTACACACACACACACATACATATATATACACACACACACGCACATATCAAAGTTACGCCATACTAAGTTCTACTTAGTTTAATACTTTTGTAAGGAAATATATCAAGTTACATAACTTTGAGATGATATAATTTTCCTTTTCTTTTCTTTTCTTTTCTTTTTCTAAAAGCAACAGAAAAACTTTAACTATTGTATTATAATAGTATAATATTATATATAATACTAGTTGATTAAGATTGTAATATAATATTAAAGTATTACTCATGAATTATTTTATATAATGTTATATTATAATAATAATTATAATATTATAATGTAGTAATATAGTATTAATCATACTATATAATATTATTACCTTATTATTATTATTAAATTATAATACTAGATATAATATAATATAATTAAAATAATACCATAATATTATAATCCAAAATATTGCTTTAAAGCATGTAACATCGATTTATTCGGGAATGATATCTCTCGTAAGAAAAAAAAAAAAAAAGAAAAAGAAAAAGAAAAAAAAGAGAAAAGAAAAAGAAAAAGAAAGAAAATATAATTCTACACTTTCGACTTATTTCTTCATGCAGATTCAATCCCCTTTTCCATTTGCATTATCAAATCGGAAACACCGTGTATATCCGCCATTAGAACGTAACAGCTAATTTATTATATGAACGAACACATCTATTCGTAATAATCCAAGAAATTTATTATAATTGATAATTACAACAAATTATTTCGAGATAAAAAAAAAAAAAAAAAAAAAAAAGAGAGAGAAAAAAAGAGAATAAAAATAAAATTCCCATTTCAAGAATCATCTTCCATATTTCTTTCGTCCCCCTTAGGAGATTCCTCCTGCATTTTTTGCACTCCTCGGGAAAACATTTTACTAAAAGGATTAAAGAAAAAAAAGAAAAAAAAAAGAAAAAAAAAAAAAATAAGAAAAAAGGAAAAAGAAAAAAAGTAAGAAAAGAAAAAAAAGAGGGTGTGTCGGTTCTCGTAGAGAGGGAAGGGGGGATAAAAGGGTAAGAGGAAGGAAGCAGGCTTTTCGCGATTTATTTTTTTTTTTTTTTTCTGGACGCTTTTTCGGATGTTCGCGGTATTTAAAGGCCTAATTATCGCCGCTCGTTACTTCGAGACTCATAATTTGGCTCTTCGTCTCTCGTAAAAGTACTGGGCGTCTCGTTTTTACGCTAGGACCGACTACTACTTTCTCCGTCTCTCCCTCCCTCCCTCCCTCTCCCTCTCTTCCCTGTTCTATATATTTTCAAATTACACGTCACCTCTCACGATGTACCGCTGCTTGAACGATTCTACCGTTTTAATGTGATAGTAGTAGTATTAGTAGTAATAGTAATAGTAATAGTAGTAGTAGTAGTAGTAGTAGTAGTAGTAGTAATAGTAGTAGTAGTAGTAGTAGTAATAGTAATAGTCACTATGCTATCTCTATTTCTTTATCTCTTCGTCTTTCTGTTTACGTATAACGAATAAAACGTAGAAACTCGAGATACCGTTATCCGGTATAGGAAAGTTTGCGGTATTCAAAGGAAAAAAAAATTGGGAAAAAAAAAAAAAAAGAAAAATCTATCGAATTATACATATTGAAATTATATATATTGAAAAACATAAAAAAAAATATGAATATATAATGCATAAGAACGATTTAACAAGTATGACGCAATGTATAATAGATAGATAGATTTTTTATTATAGGCTTAACGTAAGCCAATAGAATTGATACTAAAAATAGATAAATTCGTAACTGAAAGTAAAGCTAATAATACAAGGTGAGGTATCCATCTTGTACAAAAAAAAATAGAATGCATATGTGCGTTCAATATAAGTTCTAAATTGTGCATTTTATGGAGAAAAGAAAGAAAAAGGAAAAAAAAAGAAAAAAAAGAAACTTTTATATAAAAGTTAGAAGGTTACCAATTAAATTGCTCATAACTGAACAATGTTTATCTAATTGATATCTTAGATTATATTTAATACCCTAACTCGAGATTAGTTGAAGGAGATTTTCGAGTAACTCCGATAACAAAATAACTTTATTGTAATGTATGACAAATAAATTTTTATCAATCCTTTTTCTTTTCTTTTCTTTTTTTTTTTCTTTCCTTTAATAAATTTATCACGACATAATGTAATAAATTTTAGATCAATAAAAATTAATACCCTTCGACGATAGTAAGAGATATGATGGATCCAAAAAGAGAAAAGAACTATAATAAAAAACGATAATATATAGAATAAGTATAATAATTGTATAATGTGCTTGAAATAATAAGAACAAATTCGAGTACAAATAAAAACGATAAAAGTAAAGAAAAGTAAATGACGAACAAGGATAGGAACGATTATCCCTACGACGAAGATAAAGACCAAAGTTATTTAAATTTTATAACTTATCCATCATCCGTTTGTAGATATTCTCTTGCCTGATCTACATTTTGTTTTTCTTATTTAACATAAACAGAAAGCTAACAGAGAAAGAAAAAGAGAGAGAGAGAGAGAGAGAGAGAAATATAAAAAGAAAAAGATAATCGAAAAGCTTAAAGCTTAAGCGCCGGGTTCAACAACTCGATGCAAATTCGTGGCCAATCGCAATTAATCGTAATGCGAAGATGAAGTTTTAGCGAGTTTATTGTATGCCAGCACTCCTCGAGTACTAATAAATCACGGGAAGGAGATCGAGCAAGGTTCTTTCGGTCTTTCGATCAATAAAGCTCCTTCAAAATTTATAAAATTCGTTTTTTTTTTTTTCCATAAGCATTCATTCTCTCCCACTAGAATAAATAGAGAGAAAAATAGAGAGAGAGAGAGAGAGAGAGAGAGAGAGAGAGAGAGAGAGAGAGAGAGAGAGAGAGAGAGAGAGAGAGAGAGAAAGGAAGGAAGGGGAGAAAGAGAAAGAAAATGATAAAGAAGAGAGAAAGAGTGGAGGGGAAAGGGACAGGAGGTTTGCTTATGTATATATTCTCGATCTCGATCCTTTCATCGTAGGAATGAAAAAAAGAAAAACGCACACGTCGGGTCTTTCGTAAATTATACACTCGGTCATTACTACTGTGTAAACATCGTTGCACCAGGGGGATACTCCCTCTCTAACGTATGTCCTCCGTTCAGATCGAGACTCGATAACTATCGTTGCGAGAAAACGAAAAGTTCGTTTTCGGTGTCATCGTCAAATTAGCACGCTCGACATTTTCAAAATAGACTTCTCGAATCTATATTCTATACAGATTCTATCTAAATATATATATATATATATATATATATATATATATATATATATGTGTGTGTGTATGTGTGTAGAGAGAGAAAAAAAAACCAATACTATATAAAATATATTACACATGTACATATATATATATATATAAAAATTTGTAATATCTAGAATTTATATAAATGCACACATGCAAAGGGAATTTAATAAAAGTCACATAATTTTCTAATTCTGTGGGTCGATCGATTAAATCTACGATTAAAATAATAACTACCGTTTAATTGAAAGTTCAACGTCAAAGTTCAAAGGTTAATCGTTACTCACTTCTCATATACATTGATACATATATATATATATATATATATATATATATATATACACATATAGTTATGTACTTGCAATTGTTAAACTTTGTATTCGTATATATGTATATGGTCTATATATGAAGATTGTAGATCGACATATCGTATCAATGGTCGCCGCGCAGTCGTATTCCTTCTCCATTTGTACAGCTGAAAATGAAAGATAGACGGAACACAAACGTGTGGACTCAGCTCATTGATCGAACTGTCAATGATTGGGAACACCGATAATTCTTAGTCGATTTCGAGAGTCCGACTTTCGACAGGTTTTCTTGTCGGCGATTGTCAAAAGATAAAATTGATTGCGCTATAAACATACTTACATACATACATACATGCGAACACACACGCACACGCACACCCATTTTATATGTATATTATACATATATATATATATATATATATATATGTATGTATGTATGTATATGTATATATTATGTGTATATTATATATATTATATATACTATTGACCTTTTCCCCTCCCACGAAATTATCGAATGTCAAAATAACAAAAAATCTTTTCTTGAAATTTTCTTTCATTCTTTCTTTCTTTCTTTTTTTTTTTTTTTCTTTCTTTATTCTTACAGTCAAACGAAAATATCTTATCGAGGTTTAATCAATACGCTTTTATCAGTGACCAAAGCTAAATATCTCATCACTGAAAGCGACACCTCAAGTTCGATGAATTTCCGTGATACAAATTTTTGTATTACAATGAAAATGTAAAAACCATTGTAAAATATACGCGAAAATATCCAGATGATGGAAGGGAGAGAAGAAAGAAAGAAATAAATAAATAAGTAAATAAAAAAAAAAAAAAAAAAAAAAAGAAAGAACAAATAAAAAAGAGATCGTTTTTTACGTACAGATTTTTCTACTGTTCAATTTCATTTAATTTCTCTGTGCCATTTGTACTATGACGTTTGTGTGCTTTTTTTTTTTTTAACGTTTGTACCATTGCGCTTTACATTGAATTTAATACTATTCTTCCTCTTACATTTTAACTAAAATATCTTTTTCTCCCACCGTTTTTATTTCATCATTATGTCCCTATACCGTATACATTTCATCTTGAAACAATTTCTATTATTACGCGTTTGGACATTTTCAAAAATTTTCCCATTATATACTATTTGCCCTTGTACGCTCACAGTCATAATCCTTTCGTGGTCGTCCATCAAAGAATATAATAAAAATAGTTGATAGTGTCTCGTATAAGACCGAACAAAAATAACCGGCATCTAACGAACGAAATCTAATTACGGAAATAATTAGAAAATGATGAAAAGAGAAAGAAAGAAAGAAAGAAAGAAAGAAATAAAGAAAGAAAGAAAGAAAGGGATGGAAGGAAAGAGGAAGAAAGAAAAAGGAAGAAAAGCAAAGAGTAAAAAACGAGAAAAGCAAGTGAACTAAAGTTAGAAAGAGTTAGTTATAGAGATGGAGAGAGAAAGATAGAAAGAGAGATAGATAAAGATAGAGATAGATAGAGAGAGAAACGCCAATAAAACCACAAGAATCTTCCTCAATCGGATTACTGCTTAAGAGACGAGATCCTAGTCAGTTCTTGTTCTCCTTAACAGTTTTATAGTCGCTCCTGTAAACTGTATTATCCCCGTCTGGAATTTCTTTTCCCATTTTTCTTTCTTTCTTTCTCTCTCTTTCTCTCTCTCTCTCTCTCTCCCTCACACACAGACACACACAAATTTTCTCGCTCCAAAGAGAATATATCTCTTCTTAAGAGTTTCGGGCACTACTATGTCACGAACTTTAAATAACATCGTTAAGAGTGCGAACGTTATACACGCCTTTTCTCCTAGGTCGATATATATATATATATATATATATATATATATATATATATCAGCATCTAAAACTTTGCAAGCAATTCGAAAGAAAAACAAAGACGAAACTCCCTACAAGTTTAGAATACCATATTATTATTTAGTCTTCGAGTTTGTTGTCTCTGATAAACGTTCGAATACAATTAATTCTCTGTTCAAATTAATAATCTCCAAGTCGTTAGAATCTTTCAGTCTAATCGATCAACAAAAAACTTTCTCGATCCTCTGTCTTCTCAACTATCCCTCACTTTTCGTTGAATATTTAATTCATTCAAATATCAGAGATATATATGATAAACAATATATATGCATGTATGTATGTATGTATGTATGTATGTATGTATCTATGTATGTATGTATATGTATGTATGTATATATATGTATGCAGACAATAGTTTATGATGATAGAATTTTCAACGTTGATTTATTCGAGGAAAAAGAAAAAAGAAAAAAAGAAACAAACAAAAATGTCACTTAAAATTATCGATCTATTTTCTCATGTGAATTCTATCTCCTTTGTAAACATAATTGAAAACAGTCTATATAAACTTCAGAATTATATATATATATATATATATATATATATATATATATAATCATGTGAATATATGTAAAAACGATCTCTTTTTTACTTGTTTTTTTTTATTTACTTATTTATATTATATGTGAATATGTATAAATACGTGAATATTAACAAAATCAAAGTGATCCCTAGAAAATAAGTATAATATCATAATTATGTGTCCTAGTTGCACCGTCTAATGAACGATAAATTATCAACACAGAATTACTTTCTAATTAAACACAATGAAAGAATTCTTTTGTCGATTATTATCAGATTGAATTTAAAAACTACATATATATATATATATATATATATATATACATCGGTGTATATTATATGAGTTCGCTGCCATTTTATTCGCCTGTGCAGTTCACGTCGGCTTCAAGGTCACCTTGCTAACGTAAATCAGTCACGTCAACATGTTTCGAAATAGTTTCTCTCTTTGATCGGGCCCCTCGAAACATTTTATTCGATTAAACATTATTATCTTTTAATTTCCCCAAAATATCTATAACATTCGTATTGATATATAATCTACGAATGAATCTAATAAATTATGACACTCGAATAAATTGTTATTAACAATAACAAACGTAACTGTTCACGATTAGAAAAATTGCGTAGCAAGTATACGCATGGATATATACATATATACATATATATATATATATATATGTATATTTTATAACAAACACATTTGTCATAGGTATTCTCAAGAACGTAATATCATGATGATAATATATGACGCAATATATAAATGAGAAACATAACCAGATGTAACCTTGAATGATATGTATTTAAAAAGAAAAAGAAAAAAGAAGAAGGAAAACATTTCTACGTACGTGATAAGATTGTCGTGTGGATCGTTGTTTCGATGATAGTAAAAGCATATTTAAGGAAAGACAATTATCGAATCAGAAGAACGAAGCTTGTTACGTAGTAACTTGTGTAACGTATTATAACGTAGTAACGTAGTAGTAGTAGTAGTAGTAGTAGTAGTAGTAGTAGTAGTAGTAGTAGTAGTAGTAGTAGTAGTAGTAGTAGTAGTAGTAGTAGTAGTAGTAGTAGTAGTAGTAGTAGTAGTAGTAGTAGTAGTAGTAGTAGTAGTAGTAGTAGTAGTAGTAGTAGTA
>NC_140823.1:2567500-2607500 GCF_050613455.1 Vespa mandarinia
CTCCTCTCTTCTCTCATTGGTCCACAGTCAATTAAGAGTTTATCAACAAATCGTCTTAGATAATAATTCATTATAAAATTTATATTTAATCGTAATAAAATAAAAATAAAAGTAACATATTTTTATTATATTAATATGTATATATATAATAAAGACATTATGTTGAAAAAGAACTAGCGTATAATTGAAAATAACCAATAAATGAGCTGGACTCGTTAAATTTTATTGCCGGAAAGGTAGAATTCAATTCATTTAATAAACATTCATTTGTTATATATTATTTCTTTAATAAAGAGAAAATAATTTTCTTGATAAATAAATACGTTTTATTATAATGAATAAAAATTTTTTGTCAAGTTTAATAAAATAATGTAAAAAAAAAAAGTGGACTATATCGTCATTGGTGGAATACTCGTTTATTGGTTACTTTTAATATACAATCACGACGGCAACGTAATGAAAAAAAAAAAGGTATAACTTCACCATCTATGTTGATTAGAGTAAAGCATACTGTAACCTACGCAGCCGTAAAGTGGCGATGGCGTTTTGTGTTTTATATTCTTTTGTGAATAAAATCTGGCGTTTATGCGCGTTTTGTCGTCCGATATCAATCCGTTATTATAATTTGTATCTTTTAAGATAAAGCGAGATATAATTGTTCCTTGTTATAATTATATCGAAGAAAAATTGGGCCAGGTAATACGAGAATCAAAAAAAAATATTAAAGAAGCCCTCGCTTAGAACAGCCGGCGAACGTGACTCAGTTTGTGCAGTAAATGCAATATTCTGATGTTAACGACAATATATTATTGAGAATAGAAATCGCCACAACACATGCGGTAAATATTGGTACGCATATCATTTAATTTATTTATTTCCGTGATTATATTATACCAATACGATCTTCCCGCCGTAACCTTCTTTCCGCTTGTAACAAGTAGCATTGTTACTAATGCTTTTTCTATCTTCTCATGTGATGTCCCATGTAAACATATACGTATATATAGAGCATGTATATCAATGGTCATATTAAGTTATACTATTGAACATTAAACGTATAATCCTTTCGATTTTTTATACTTTTTAAAATTGAAAATTTCGATTTTTAACTTTTCAAGAAAATTTTTTTTTTCTTTTTCCATTTTTCAATTTTCACTCTTTCTCTCTCTCTCTCTCTCTCTCTCTTGTCTTTTTTTCTCTTCATTTTTTAATAAATAAAGTATACATTTTTTCCATCGTTTATTTCTTTAAATAAATTAATTAATATTGTACATTTTTTTTTTCTTTTTTTTTTTTTTTTTTTTTTTTATATATATATATATATATATATATAAATAGTTAATAAATTGATATTTGAATTATAGCGTACATACAAAACATTCGTAGAGATGTCAGACGTAGAAAAGATGGAAGATACTACAGTGGATACGCAAGATACTTATTATGAAAATCCAAAAGGTAGTGCTGTAAATGAAAGTCAGGATTTTCAACTTGTTGATACTGATGAAATAAATTCATCTACAAATAAATTAGAAATTCAATCTGAGAATGATAATTCAAAAACTAAAGATGATCCGAATACGCAACAAAGTCAGACACTAGATGAGATAGCTGAAGATAAAACGAGTGAATTAGAAAAGAAAAGTGAAGTTGTTGAAAGCAATGAAAAAGATAATGTTGCGGATGATAGTTCTAAACTTGATGACCAAAAGGATGATACCGATGATGAGAATGATATTGTCCAAGGTACGCCTCCTATGACGTATTCGCCATCTAAAAAGGAGGTTCATGGTACATCTGAAAAAATGGGTCTCAAACGTAAAGCAGACACTGTTGATAATCCTGTTATTAAGTTGTTAAGAAGTTCATCCTCAGAAGATGCTTTAAGTATAGAAAAAAATAAAGTTCATAATGATGATAGTCATCATTCAGATAAATCAGATGATTCTCAATTAAATATTTCAAGAAATTGTACAATACCAGATGTTGTAATTGAAGAAACTCAGGATGTAGAAGGTGAAGAACTTATTGAATCCAACGTGAAAAATTCTGATTTTGTTTTAAATGAAACCAAAGATGATAAGAACTGTGAATCATGCCCTGTACAGAAATGTTTAAATAAGAATGAAAATAATGCTAAAAAAACTTATGAAATAAATCAAAATGAAACTGTAAACAATCCTATTACATCCGACACATCTACTAATATAACTACTATTACCACAACAGCTACCACTACTACTAGTACTGCTATTACTACTAGTACTGCTATTACTACTAGTACAAATGACGATATTGAAAAAGAAAATACTTTTGATGTTAATATGACTAAGGTTAGCGATGAAAAAGAATTAACTGAGAACAAAGAAATAGAAAATATAGAAATATCAGCAACTGATGTAACAGCAAAGAATGATTCAAATTCCGATGTATCAATTAATTCTTCTAAAGATATAAATGAAGAAAAATCACTTGCTCCTGTAAATAAGGAGGATAATAAAAGTTCTACATCCAAACATATTGACGATGTTAATTTGCAGAGTAAAAGCAGTACCAGTGAAGAAATAGTATTAGATAAAATAACAATAAGCAAACAGCAACCTGTTGCATCTACTTATACAAACAAACCGCGTATGAGCATAGAAGTTGTTTTTGACAAATCAACTATGTCTCAAGAAAAGAAAATAAAATTACCAGAATTAGTTGAAATTGATGAAGATGGGGAGAAAATTATCTTAGATTCGTCGCAGGAGAATTCTATAGGAAAACTTGGTGAAAAAGAAGTTTTTGATACTACAAATACTGAAAATATTTATAAAAGTTGTTACGAAAATAAAAATAGTAATGATTTCAATTATAAATCTTTAATTAACACCAAAGAATCGTCAGTAGATTCAAAATCTGATAAACATCATTTTAATGGAAATAGTGAGTGTAAGAAATGCGATACAGATGGTACGGCTAGTGTAGAATCAGATATATTTACTAATGAGCTGCATTCTACTATTTTAAAAGGCGATAATGTTTTACGGTCTATGAATAAAGAAACGAAGATGCCTGCTTCGGTAACTAAAGAGAGTGATAATGCAGATTTAATAAGTGTGAGTGATAATGAACATGATGTTTCACTTATAGATGATAATGTTAAAAGTAAATCTGAGTTAAGTAATGCAAATTTACTTGCAAAAGCTTTACAAGTAGAAAAAGAAGTTGGTGTGTATGTAAGACTTAAATGTTTATTACATATTGATGAGAGTACAAAAGAATTTCTGAACAAAGAATTAATGAGTGTTCATTGTGAACCTATAGTAGAACTTTCATCCGCACGCCAAAAAACAGAAGACACTTCTGCTTCGTTAGCTGATATTTCTGGAAATGACAACAAGGATACCTCACCAGGATCAGTTAACAGCAATCCACAATTATTTCATTTAAACCCTTCGAGACTTTCTTTCCTTTCAACAATTAGTTCTACAAGTTCAGCATCCAGTGCTGCTTCTTTAGTCGCTAAACTTGCAGCTAAAGATACACATTTTTCACTACCTCGAGGTCCAGCTAAACATGCAAAAAAGTCAGTCTATGAAATACCATCAGCACCGCAAAAACAAAATATAGATGAATCTCATGAGAGATTAATTAAGGAATGGAAAAATAATCGCTTATTAGTAACAACCATTTTGAGTTATTTAAATACAGAGGTTAATACAATTGATACATATAACATAAGTAATGAAAGATTAGATGATGTTCTGCAAAAAATTAGATGTTCTACGCCAGAAGAACAAGATGAAAGGGCAATGGAAACGACAACACCCAAAAGTTCCAGAAAAAATCGAGCATCAAAAAGACCACGAAGTAAAAATACCAGAGCAGGTGTACAAACGAATGGAATGTGCAAAATTTCACCAAAAGAATTGATTTCTTCCCAAGGAAATAACAGTACTCCTAGTAGTAGAAAGAAAACCAAAACTGATAAAATTGATAGTGATATACCATCCAATAACACTGTTTCATTCGTTAAAGATTTATCATACATTAATATAAACGATGAATTGGTTGGTAAAGAAGTATTTGCCAAGTGGTCTGACAATAATTATTATCCAGGTACAGTCACGGAAAAAGTTAAGTTAAAATATAAAGTGAATTTTTACGATGGAAAAAATAAATTACTTATAGAAGATTTTATTATACCAATACCAAAGACCCTAAAAGAAGGTTTATCAGTATACGCGACTACGGCAGAAGATGATTATGGTTCCTGTGGCTTAATAGTTGAAGTCCAAAATACTAATAATGATACATATTATTCAGTAGAAACGGATGAAGGAGAGAAATTACAAGTCCAGGTGAAAGACATCTTTTTGTCATCAGATCAAGCACAAGTATTGAAGGAAGAAATATTTGTCAAAATAAATAATCTTCCGTCTACGCCTAAGCTTTCGGGCCAAATAACTTTAGACAACATGGTAGATGGAAAACGGCGTTCTAAACGAATTGCCACACCCACATTTTCAACTCCAAAATCTAAGATATTGGCTGGTAGTTCTATTGATAAAAATATTAGTATATCGGAACCTTCTGTTTCTGGTATAGCTTCTAAAACTAAGAAGAGAGATTCTTCTGAAAATGAGAGTAAATCTAGTGATTCAAATCTTTCATTAAAAGATGAAACTATATTAAGTGGCGTGCAACCAGAAATTATTGGGACGCCAAATGAACAAATTGTAAAAGGACCTCAGCATAGAATAAAAGGAAAACCACGAAGTAAGAAAAAAGCTGAAAATGAAGAAACTATTGCGACTTTGGGTCCTATTCCAAACAACAATTCTACTTTATTTAAAGGCATGTCATTTATTCTTACTTGTGCATCATTGGAAGTACTTGATAGGTTTCAAGCAGATGCTAAAGATTCTGGTTCTGAGACTGGAACAGAAAATGAAGAAGAATGGGTCCGTAGACCATTTGTAAGGGATAGGCTGAAAACCCAAATAGAAGCTGGAAAAGGTAAAATTTATGACGAGTTTGATTTAATACCAAAGGAAGAATATAAAAATACAAAACTGATTACAAATGTGCCAAATGTTACTGCAAAAAATTTATTATGTCTTTCGGTCGGAATTCCTGCATATAATCATAATTGGATTATACAGTGTTGTCAAGAGGTATATAAAACTTGTATCCTCGTAAAAATGATAAGCATAGTTTTTATTTATATTACATTTGAATAATATTTGATGTTTATTTATTTATTTATTTATTTATTTATTTATTTATTTATTTATTTATTTATTTATTTATTTATTTATTTATTTATTTGTTTTTTTTTTTTTTTTTTTTCAAGGACAAATTAATAAATCCAGCAGGATGGAGCTTACCTGCCGGATGGAGTTTGGATAAACAATCTTATATTGAAGTTTTTCAAAGGCCTAGTAATAAACCATTAACTCAAGTTATAGTAATAATTCCTATTGTAGAATCGGACAAAAAATTTACATCTTTTTGGCGCCAAATATGTGAAAATGCAGGTGCTGTGGTTTTGCTGGTAGATGGTTCAGGTATTATATTTTCTATATAATTAACTTTTAAATTATCTCTCATATCTAATATGAAATGTATGTACATAGCGATATAAATGATAATAATAATATTTATAATTAATAAAATATTAATCCTTACAGAAAGTATGGAAGGATTTGCAGAAGGTACAGTAGTAGTTACTAATCGCAGATGTCCTTCATGGGCTATTACAAAAGCTGGAGAATGGCAATTACCATTGCTTTCCACAACGTGGGTTGTTCAATGTTTAATTGAAGGCAAAATCTGTCCATATGACTCTCAACTACGTTATAAATATAATTATATACAAAATTAAAATCCTTCCTCTCCAGCAAGGTGTTATTGGCCATATCTGTAAGTACAACAAATATAGTTATGAATGGAAAAGAAAAAAACACATTTTGTTTTTAAATTTCAAATGTTTTCAAATATTCTATTCTTATGTATTTCTTTATGTTTATGATTCCTTTGAATTTTGTGTATATATATATATACATATATAAATATATATACACACACACACATCTTAAAGTATATTAAGTTTAAATATATATATATTGTATATATATATATTTAAACGTATGTATATATTATATATATATATTATATATATATATATATTATATATATATTTGAAGTGTATTTTCTTATAATAATAATTATCAGACCATTTATGAAATAATGTCTTTTATCAATCTATGCTAATCATATATGATAATTCGCAACATATCTTTGCTAAATAAAATTTAATTTATCAATAAAATTAAAGAAATTTAAAAAGATGTTATTATTCAATGATCATCTTGTCGATGAAAATATTTGCTTTGCATTATTTTTTTTACTATTGGAACTTTCTACCATAAAAAGTTATAGCTATTGATAAAATTAAATTCTTATTTCCTTCACATTTTTTTTTTCAAGAAACTATAGAATATTTTCTCCTTTCGTTATACTGACCTACAAGATAGAAATTTAATGGATCTGTTTTTTAAATAGAATTTTTTTTTATTACTTTTCTGTTCATTCTCAGCATATGTAGATTGTGAACAATTATATTATATAGTTCAGTATTCACATGAACTTATATTTGTTCTATGCTTAATAATGAATATTAAAAAACTAAAGAATTTTCTCTTTTATTTTTCTAAATTCATATATTATCGTTAATTCATATTATTCATTATTTAATCCTATTTTTTTATTTGAAAAGTTTCCAAAATCAACAAATTAGGAATTAGATAAATACTTCTCTGTATTTATAGTACTTACAGTGTTGGTATTGTTTCTCACAAAGCTGTAATATTAGAGTTTTGTAACATTTTGTATAAAATAAAATATAAATATATATCAATTTTATATGGTGAACGAGTTTATTATAAGGAATGTTTATAACGTCTTGATTGCAAATTGTGTGATATTGAAATGCAACAGTAAATCATGGAAATGAATGAAACATTTATAAATAATTTTCATATAAATATACACATATATATAATTTTACAATGTTTTGTCTATCTATCAGTGTTCTTCATGGTGCTTAATACCAATATGGTATTCTATCAAAACAGGAAGTCTTATAAAAGTGTCTTGCAGATATCTGTGACATAAATAACACTCGTATTAATCCTGTTAACATAAAATAATATGTACAACATGATTAGTTGATTTAATTTTACAACAATACAAATCACAGGTGAGATAAGTGTAAATGTAATAACAATAATAATTCAATTAACATTATGTTAGACTAAATAACATTTGTTAATTACAAATAACGCGAAATGGTATAATCATTTTTTTAATACATATTATCAACAAAAAAGTGCAAACATATAAATAGATTTATTAAAACAAATTATTATTTGTACAATTCATATTATCTCACTTATCTCATTGTGATTTATATATAATAAATTAATATGTGCGATTTATTGTAATCTGACAAACAATGTATAATATCAAATTAAAATATTTGTTATTTTTTTAATTAGTGATTATATAGCAGTGTATTTTTTAAATATATAATACACAAAGAAGTAATACTTATGCATTTAATGTATAAGGTATTACTAAAACATAATTTTATTTGATATATTATTATATTTACGTAGATATTAATGAAACTTACAAAATAAATTGAGTATTGAAGCTTCCTGTTAAAATGATGAAAAAGATATGTGCGAAAAAGATACAAGCAGACTATTGTAAGGATCTTATTTTCTCCAATACTCGAAACTTCAAATTTTTATTATGTTAAATCCATGCTGCATTTCAAAATTAATTGGTACATCGAGAATAGGTGCACATGTACGAGTGTGTATATATAAGTAAATATACGAATATTTACTATTTCTATTACATAAGTTGTAGCCATTATGTACAATGTCTTTGGGATAAAATACAATGACCTATTTTGTCAAAAAAATTTTATTCTTCATCAATAATGTACCCATCAATTAAATATATATATATATATATATATATATATATATATATATATATATATAAATATGAAAAATAACATCAATTCATTTTGAATTTTTAAACATAATTTGAATTATAATAAATAATATAATTAATTTGTCATTATAATTATTGGAAATGTTATAAGAATATCTTGTTGAGAAAAAATAATTATTTACATACAATAATTATTTTCATAGAACATGTACAAAATATTTCGCTCTATTTTAATATATTGTAATATTTTGGAAAATTTAATTTAATTTACGGATTATACCAATCGAGGAAAAGTAAAGAAAATGACATAACTAATAGGAAAAAAAGAATCCACACTCTAAGCCCAGCATTCCTTTGAATAGCTTGTCGAATCTGTTCGTTAGCTTCTTTTACATTTTCAGTAGATCCAACGACCGTTGTCATTAGTCGATCAAGATCTTTATCTTGATCTAATACCTTTTCTGTAAATATTTCTTGTAATTCAGCTATATGAACTACTTTACTTTCAATTTGTTTGACCTCCTCCGTTATTGTACAAAGTTCATTATATAATTGTTCATTTTCTGACTCAAGCATCTGGATATCTTCAGGTGACAATTCTTCATATAAAAGAGTATTAACATCTTCATTAATTTCTTGAACTTTCATAGGATTCAATTTGCTTGAATTGCTCTGATTTTCAGTGTTATTTGTTTTTTCAATTAAATTTGAAACAGACCTTTTATTATCCATTTCCATAATTTTGTTTGGTTTTGTATCTAATTCAAGTTTAGATATATTCCTCATTTCTAAAGCTTGTTTTACTCTTATGGCTTTTTGTTCTGAATAAATTTTACAAACATTTTTCAAATAATCCTCAATCAAGAGCAAAACAATTTCACGATGTTCCATATTTTGTCTAGAAACTTCTGAAAATGCAATTTCTCTCTTCAATTCTTTAATAAGCTGAGAACATGTACTCATAATTGTTTGAGCTCCTGCATCAATTTTATCACGATCAGTATCGGTCATACGTGGTATGTTAGAAAAATAATTGGAAAAATTTAAATAAGCTTTCCGATTTTCTAATAAAAATTCTCTAAGTTTTGTTATTTGTGCTACAACAGCTTGGGTTTTGATGTAAAAAGAACTTTTACTTTTTGTCTTTTTCAATGGTTTAGTAAAACTAGAAGATCCTAAATTTTTATCCTGTAAATTAACAGTTTTTACACAGTCTCTGAATAATATACTGACATCCATTTTTAATATCAGTGTATATCACTGCTAATATTTTGAATGTAAATAACTTCAATCACACAAGTAGCTAATTATATCTTATGGCTGAAAAAAGATATATTTATAAAAATAATGTTCACCCTTCAAATACAATATATAAAAATATTTTGTTTCGTTAATCTATAATCTACATTGCCATATATAATTCAAACATTACCTCAAACTAAACTGACTTAATTGTGAAACTTATAATGAATATATATTATCAAGATGATTCACAAAAAAGTCACACAAGGATAATGTTCACTTTATTACCTATTCTTACAAATGAATTCCAATGTAGTATAATAAATTAAAACCAGCTCATTTTCATTTATTTTAAAACACATAAACATACTAATATATCATATTAATTGAATAAATCGATAATTGTGATGATCTTAATAATAATCTATATTCGAAAAATACTTGTCGTATAAAATTTTACACCGACCATATTGTGCTAATGTTGTACCGTGCGACATAACCTAGAAAAAAAATATCAACAAAGTTAAAAGGAAAAAAGATGTGGAAACTTGTGACAATGTAATACTAATGTATAATTACAATTATTCATAAGACAGAAACTATTGAAATATTAATTTTTCAAAAATAATTTTTATTTGTAAAATTTTTTTTTCTATTTTTTTCTTTTTTTTTTATCACTTCCTCAAAAAAATTTAATTAATTAATAGTTATCACTAAATTTTTGAACATCCGGTTGACGCAACTTACATCTTGATATTCGATTGTTATAAACAACTTTAAAAGATGCAAATAAATATAAACACAAGTATCTTGATTTATATCTACTTTGAAATTATATTTTTAAATAAAATGAAAATCTTTGATTTTAGATTATTTCATTAAAATCTAAAATAATAAAGATACATGATAAATACAAAAATAAATACTTCTAATATTATAATTTATAAAAAGTTTCCAAGAAGATATAATTTTATTTATTACCTTTTTTTCTATTACACGATTAAAGATATTACAAGATAGTGTTCATTTTTATAAAACATTGCAATTTAGTCATTGCAATTAATAATAACGAGATATAAATTTGTTTAATGCCTTTTGCATGTATCTAGGGACCCTGAAATATAGAAATATGCAATAGTGAAACGAAGTAGGAAGAAATTCTAGTACTATCTAGTATCGAAATGACAAGATGGCACGTCAGCAGCAAAGCGATGTCGATGAATTGTTCGACGTAAAAAATCACTTTTATATCGGTAATTATCAACAATGTATCAACGAAGCACAAAAAATCAAGGTACGTGTATTATCAAATTTATGCTGGTATTTTTTTTTGACATTGTCAACATCCAGAAAATTTATTTTCCTTTCGCAGTCATACTACCGCATTAATGTAATTTATTGTTAAATCAAAATTTTTTCTTTTTTACATGAGAAAACAATATATATATATACATTTTTTTTTTTATTAATATTAAAAAATATTTCATAAGGATGATTCTCTTTTGTGTATCAATTTATTAATAGATATATATTTCATTTCAATGTAGCGTTAAATATTGAAAAAACTGCTATTGAATAATAATTCTGTTTTTTATTAATAATTATTTCATAACTACTCTACAAACACATGTTTTTCTAATAATAAAAAATTATAAAAGTCACATTATATATTTTAATTTCATGTAAAATATTAAAGTAAATATTAAATTATTATTTTATAAATTATCTATCCTTTATATCTATACAATCTTTATTATATTTTTATTTCTATCTGTGTAATAATGTAATTTAAATTATACATATTAGAATTATATTTTTCCTCTTTAATTACAGCCCTCTTCTTCGGACGTGGCAATGGAACGCGATGTATTTTTATATCGTGCTTACATAGCACAAAGGAAATTCCGTGTTGTTTTAGATGAAATCAATAATTCATCGCCACCAGAATTACAACCATTGAAAACATTAGCGGATTATTTTGCAAATCCGTCACGTAGAGAAGCAATTGTTGCAGAATTAGATCAAGCAGCAAATCACACTAATTTAGACAATCACAATTTTATGATTGTTGCTGCTACTATATATTATCATGAAAAGAATTTAGAATCTGCACTACGAGTACTTCGCAATGTAGATCATTTGGAATGTTTAGCATTGACATTACAAATTTATTTGAAAATGGATCGTTTGGATTTGGCTAGAAAAGAACTCAAGACAATGCAGGAGAAAGATGATGATGCCACATTAACGCAACTCGCTCAAGCTTGGTTAAATATAAGCAGTGGAGGGGACAAATTACAGGATGCTTATTATATATTTCAGGTATAAAAAAAAATATAGATAGCTTTTATCTTGATGTTTGTTATTGTAATTAGTAAAATTACTTGATATCGAATGAACTTAAAATATATTTATAAAAAAAACATTGATAGATTTTAATTAAGATTGATTAATTTATTGAGATAAACTTTTATTTGTTGAATTATTTCAGGAAATGATTGACAAGCATTCCAGTACAAGTATGTTGTTAAATGGTCAAGCTACTTGTTTTATTGGTCAAGCAAAATATGAAGAAGCTGAAACAGCTTTGCAAGAATCACTTGACAAAGATAGTAATAATCCTGACACCTTAATCAATATGATTGTCCTTTCGCAACATATGGGAAAACCACCTGAAGTTGCTAATCGTTATTTAAGTCAATTAAAGGATTCTCATTTGGAACATCCATTTGTTCAAGAATATTTGCAAAAAGAAATTGAATTTCAAAGACTTAGAAAACAATATTCATCGTCTGCCTAAATTACAATAAATTCAGACCTTGGCATTCCATGGATCGGTTAAAATAAACAAGTATTAATGAGAATATTGAATCAGTTTTGAATAGGGCATACTACAGAATGTAGACAATATTTATGGGACAAAGTGTATGAGATTTTGTCATGAGGCTTGATCGAATGATAGTAAAGCAGTTTGCTCTTAAGCAAGAATATTCTGTTTTATATAAATTTCTATGACATAATCACAGAAATAAATGTAACATGTTTAGAGATTTTCCAAAATTAACCTTTTTATAATTAAATAAAAAAAAACACTATTGTGATAAAATTGAAAAAGTAAAAGCAAAAAGAAACAAAAAAAAAAAATAAAATAAAATAGCATTTAAACATGAACTCAACACCACTCGTGGTTTTAAAATAATGTTTTCAAAATAAAAATAAAAAAAAAAAAGAAAAGAAAAGAAAAACCATGCGGCTGCCATTTTATAGTACAGTCATAATAAGATATTTCTGATATGCAATTTTTTCATTTTGCATGTATCATCTTTTTTATCATAGAAATTTGCGCGTAATTATATACATATACATACGTGCATATAAAAAAATAAAGTATTGTACTACATACTAGTTTGCAATAAAGGAAGGCTACAAGCACTTTCTTTTTTATCTTAATATTTCGTTTGCGATAAAAAGAAATAAAACATTTTAACATAAACACAAATACGTAACAACTAATGACAATTGTAGAATCATAATCGTAGAGTCATTAATATTCAAACATAGCAAATAATGTAATTCAAATGAGTAATATATAAGTTCGTTACTTTTATGAGAAAAAAGGAGAAAGTAATTTGTTGAATTTTGTTGAGTTTTACGTATTGTTAATTCAATATTATCGATTCAATCGATCATATAAATTGTATTTAGTAGAAACGTTAAAATCATTATTTGTAACGATTATCACATCATTATTTGATTTTATTTATTGTTTCTTACATATATACATATGTAACTATTTTAATATATTCATACGTAATATATATATATATATATACACACGTAATTATTTTTAAATGTTAGAAATTTCTAAAAATGTGTGTGCGTGTGCGTGTGCGTGTGTGTTATATATAAGATTTTTTTAATGAAATCTTTCTCAATCGGTATTTCTATATTCCGTTTGTAATGCCATCTAACAAGAATTATTTAAAGTATTCAAAGTCAATCGAGAAACGTTCATATTACGTCAAAGAATTCGAAAATTTAAACGTATAATCGGTATAATAGAAAGCTTAGGATCGTGCAGTTTGCTCGTGAACGTTGTACTTGTTGCACAAAAAGTATCACTCGTAACTTGCTCAAATCGTGCCTACCTCAATTCTCATAAAATAAGATAGATTTAATGAAAGAACATCGTTAGAATTGATCATATTGAAATATTTAAATCGTGTTGTTTACGAAATAAGTTTGAATTAACCGAAAGAAAAAGAAAAACTTGTCGAACGATGCATTGTTACATTGAGGACATATTATCATAACATGGCGACTAAAAGCAGGTATTTGTGCACTCCTTATTAGAAAATATTATTACGCTTTTGACAGCTTTTATTTTGCTTGTTGCCTAAGGTAAAGATTGATTTACATTTGCTACTGCTAAACCGTTCGTAGTATCGTTAAAGTATTTGTACATGTTATATTTGTAAGTTTAAAGCAATCATTTTTAAATCTATTATTTTTTTTCTGTTTTCTTTTTTCTTTTTCTTTTTTTTCTCTTTTTTTTTTTTCTTTCTTCAAAAGTTTAAATATCTATATTGGGCTTAAAAACAAGTTTCACGTCTGATAGGTTGAAAGCAACGATATTCTTCTTTTTTTTTTTCTAAATCGACATAACCTAAAATGTTTTAAAGCTAGTTTTATAACAAGTCTTAGGTTTTTGCAAATTTCAATCAAAGAATCATTGCAAACGAATGACCTTAAATTTATGTCATGAAAGATAAACAAATTTCATTTTCTTTTCATTAAATATATTTTTATTACACATCATCTCAGGAGAGGTAAAACAATTAGTATTTCTGATATTTATTATTTTATTATTACTTCGATATATTATTTATCAGAATAGAAAGAAATGATATGAATAATACGTCTGTAATAATATTTTCAATTAGAATTTCATTTTATTTAGAATATATCAGTTTTATTCTAGAATCTAGAGTTGAAATGTTTAAAAATGTATGTCTAAAATAGATTTTTTTTTTATATTTTCAGGGAATACAAAAGGCTTTTGTAAATTATAATTTAGTTAGGAGCGAGTACTCCAAAAGAGCCAATATAATTTGTAATTTAAGAAAGCTAAATCTTAGTCAAAATTTATAAACAAAAGGCCTATAGAAAATTCTTTTACAACATTCCATGAATTAATCATAAGTGCACAAAGGACATCAAAATATATAAAGATAACAAAGAACAAGATATATGGGTTTAAAGCAAGAATTTCATGGTTTATAATCATTTATTTAATTTCTTTAATTAATTTTTTGATAATACACACGCATAAAATTTAATTATGCTGCTAACTCGAATATAATTTAAAAATATAGAGAAAAAAAAGATTACATAGTTTTGATCATTATTTATATTTTGCTTTTTCGTATATTGCTTGTTTTGAGAATACCATGACAAAATATTATTGAATTAAATGTATTTGCTATTTTGATCTTTGAATATTTATTTCATTGCAGTATCATTGTTTGTTTTAATGTTATTATTAAATATAGTATACACTGTGCAATTGTAGTTCGATATATATTAATGTAAATAAAAAAAAAAAATTAAACTTAATAACTTACATATAATAAATATACAAGAGAATTAAGGGGAATGTGCCTAAGTGAAAATAATACAGGAGCAAAGTTATTTGCCTTTATATCTTGTGCCTTGAACATATTAGATATTGCTGTAAATAAAGTTGAATGATTTATAAAGTATATTTTGATTGGGATGTTAAAATAGGTACAACGCTCATTTGTAACACAATTTAGTGTTGCGTTAGAATTATCAAGAGCAAGCTTCTTAGTGCTTTTTAATACTATATTAATTATGTATCACACTATGTATCCACCACAAATGATGGTGCAGATTATGGGTGGCCAACATGCGAGTGGACAATATCTATCAACGCCAACACAAATGGTACATATTAATAGTACAAATGTATTATCACCGGCAGAGTATACACAGTATATACCCGATGTGTCTGGCCATAATAGGCATCATATGATGCAGGTATGTATATAATATTATAGCTTTTAGCAAATTTTTTTTGTTTTTTTTTTCGCTTAACGTATATAATATCATTAAAGTAATCCTAGGTGTTCTTTTTTTTAGAGGCTTTTTTCAAAATTGTTAATTATTATTAGTTTGTAATGATTTATGATTATTATATTATATATAATAAAATTTTTATGATCGCTTCGCATTGGTAGTTGAAATTAATATTATTATTTTTCTATCTTTTATTAATTGTCAATTAATATTTTGAAAAAACTAAACAATACTTTTCAGACTGGAAGTTATCCATTGGAATTATTGCAATTAATGGGTGTTGAAATTCCTTCATTGCGGCACATAGATTATGTCAGTAATGTAGGTACTGGTTCTGGTTCAGGAAACTGGCCAAGGCGAATTATTCCGCCAAACAATACTTCCCCTCTACAACCACCCTTGCATCTAAATTTTAGACCATCGAATAATAATTCAATAAAGAAACAACATTGGAGTAATAAAACAAGTAAAAAAAGTTCGTATAGAGAAAACTTTTTGTATAATGATAAATATAATAGTGACAGTGGCTTTAGTTCCCGTTCTCCAACCCCCAGTAAATATCAAGCTGATAGTAGCCAGAATGAAAGTTCAGATGAACGGGATTCTATAACATCTTCAATTGAACAAGGAATCAAGTAAGCAGGATATAAATATCTAATAACTTTCATTAAAAAAAGAGATAATAAATTAAATGCAATATGTAAGAAATAAAATAATTTATTACTTTGTTGTAGAAAGTTACATAGAGTGCAATCAGACTATAATATTGTAAATAATAAAATTACAGAAGAAGGTTTTATTTCAAGTGCCTCAGCACATCAATTTTATCAAAATCAACGACCCATTAATTATTATCCTGCTTTTTCAACTCCCAGATCATTTCAAAATTATCAGAATAAAAGAAGATATCATACAGGTGATTAGAAATTAAATTATTTTTACATGGATATAAGATCAGAACTTTTTTTTTTTTTTTAATCTTAAAGAGCAAAAATTAATGGATTCATTGTATAGGTAAAGGTAGTCCACCACCTCAAAAATCTCAACGGGGTAAAAAGTTCACAGGAGTAATATTACCAGGTTACAGTATGTTCCCTAGGTGTCATACAGCTCCAGATCGATTTCTCGCTAGATCTCATCTTATTGAAGTAAATTATACGCCAACCGATTTAATAACTGGAACGGTGTGGGACAAACTTTCGCAGGATATTTGGAAGAAGTTTATTACAAATCAGCAAACTGAAATTGTTTATAGAAATAAAATGAATCTTTGGAAATATCTCTATGTTTTAATAAAGGTAAATTTTCAAAAATGAATTTAAAAAAATGATATTTTCTCTGATAAAAATATTAAAGAAATTTAATGTCCATTAATGACTATAGGAAGATAATTGATCTTCGTTATAATAAATATTATGTTGATTATATTTAGGGAACGTTTCCAAAATATGGATTATTTTTGGTTGGTTCAACAATGAATGGTTTTGGATCTGACAATAGCGATGTAGATATGTGCTTACTAGTGAGACATACAGAAATGGATCAAAAAAATGAAGCTATCGCTCACTTAGAACAGATATTAAGGTGTCTCAAACGATCTGGTAAAATTTTCTATAATATATTGATATTTTTGTAATGATAATATTTGCCTAAACATTTCCCAAAACGAGTTTAATTAGAAATTTCTATCGTTTATGTATATTAGATATTATAACACAACTTGAACTTATACAAGCAAAAGTACCAATCTTGAAGTTTCACGATGCTATGCAAAATTTAGAAGTCGATCTCAATTGCAATAATGCTGTAGGAATACGTAATACTCATCTCCTTTATTGTTATTCTCAAAGTAAGTGATTAAATTAGAGTAAATGTGTTTCTATTAACAAAATCATTGTCTATAAATATATCTATATTTATTTTACAGTTGACTGGAGAGTAAGACCTTTGGTTCTAGTTGTCAAATTATGGGCTCAGTGTCAAAATATAAATGACGCCAAAAACATGACAATATCTAGTTACTCTCTGGTTTTAATGGTCATACATTTTCTACAATGTAGGTTTCTCTTTTTTTTTTTTTTTTTTTTTTTTTTTTTTTTTTTTTTTTTTTGTATATATAAAAGAATAATTATACTTTTACAAAAAATCATATAAAAATAAATGTTATATATTGTAGGTGGCGTCAATCCTCCAGTTCTTCCATGTTTACATTCTTTATATGTAGGAAAATTTGGACCACATACAGATATTCATTCCATAGATATTAATGAGAAATTAAACATTCCGCCTATATGGTTTTATCCTACAAATCGTCAATCGCTCGGGGAACTTTTTGTAGAATTTTTTAGATATTACGTCACATTCGAGTGAGTTCATACTTGCATTTTATATAACAATACTTGCATTATTAATATTTGTAAATATAACATGTGTGATAGAACAAACAAAATTGATTAGTTTCAGCCAATATGCTATTTCTGTGCGTTTGGCACGTAAAATACCAATAGAAGAATGTAGGAGAGCACGATCGTTAAAAAATGATCCACATCAATGGAAATGTCTATGTATTGAAGGTATGTAAATGTCCTTGAGGAAAAAATTATTTATATTAATATATATATATATACACACACATATATATGTATTTTTTTGTTTTTTAAATGTCTCATTATATCTTACAGAACCATTTGATTTGACAAATACTGCTAGGTCGGTCTATGACCCAGACGTATTTGCAAGAATCAAGCAGGTATTTGATTGTACCTATCAAAAACTAAAGGAAGGTCATAATTTAGCAAGCATCTTTGTCAAAGTTAATACTATATCATCATATGCTATGACATAATGATATCCTAAATGTTAGTGCTTAAGAATATAAGCACTATATAGGATAATCAGGTGCTTCCACATATTTTGCGTTAGCAATGATCCTCTTTTAAGCTAGAGGTATTTTGAATATTGTTGTCCACCTATTGGTGTAAGAAATGATATATACACTGTGATGAAATGAATTCTGAGCTTGTCTCAGTTCAATCTGATCATACTTGTGATACTAATTTAGCATGAATTCATCTTATTTCATTGATGTGTTTAAGAGTAAAACTGCGAATAGTGTCCCTTTTTTTTTCCTCTCTATTTTTGTCTGCAATTATTTTCTATGAAAATTTCAAATTATTTTTTTTATACATCTTTGAAATCATTTCACTCTTAATATATATGATCGATATGAATTATTTTGGTAGTATTTACGTGTATGCTCTTTAAATATTTTTCATTGTGAGAAAAAAAAAGGATATAATATATATAGACTGTGAAACGCTTCCTAAAAAAAAAAGAAGAAAAAAGAAAAAGAAAAGTATTAGTTGTGTGAAATGAAATGTGAAATGAATAAATAAGTTTATCCTGATGTATATTAAAAATTATATAGTGCGTAACGAAGAAACATGTTACTTTACATAGAGAAATCTTTTGCATCATTAAACGAAGCTGTGGTGCCTTGTGTTTGTCACTTTTTTATAAATAAGATCTCATACGGTGCCAGCCTATTCGATAGTTTCGTTAAGATTTTTGTCGTGGACAAAATTACAGAAATATGGACAAGACTTACTCTGCACGTGTGTTATAATGTCGTCTTGGCATTAATATAGAATATTATAAATTTTTGCTGAAATTAATTTATAAAAATTAAAAACAAAAAAAAATTATATAAATGAGATAGTGTAATATAAAAGTATTTATATATACTGCAGAGAAAGTTCTACATATATAAAAGTAAAGTGACACTGTAACGAAATTGTGTTATTAAGTGGTATAATATCGAAAGGAAAGAAAGAAAGAAAAAAATAAATAAATAAAGAAGGAAAGAAAGAAAGAAAGAAAGAAAGAAAGAAAGAACCAAAAAAAAAAACAAAAAAGAATAAAACAAAAAATGGTACTTATTAATATAAAATGTTACTGCCTACAATACAGAGTGCTCTAGTGTAGGATGTAACAATAGTTATAAAGTAATTATTTTGAAACTATTATAACAAAATAAAATAAAACAAAACAATACAAAACAAAACAAAAAAATACCAAAAAATTAAAAGAAAAAAACATTTTTAAAGAAGAAAAAATATTTTGGAAATCATAAAAAAAACATGCAGGAAATTAAATTGCGTTTATTATGTTTAAGTTTATCGCGTCTTGTTAAAGTATAATGAATACATCATAGTAATGGCGAGATATAAAATATTTTTTAAATCTATACAATGGAATTATAAGAACCTATTGGGTTGATATGTGGTATTATGAGAGAGAACAATCATATTCTTCTTTATTATGATGTATGCATTATTAACTGCAACAATCGCATAAGATTTAATTGACTTTCTCTTGTTAATTTGCTTCTATTATATCTGATTAGGTTTTATTTTTTTTTTTTGCCTAATTGAATTTCTAATTGGTTATTCAAAATGCTATCTAAACAAAAAAAAAAAAAAAATAAAAATAAAAAAAGAAACTGTATACATTCTATAATAACTTCAGAATGTCGAACAACTAGATCTAATCAGATAGATGTGGTGGTACAAATGTTATATCAAATATTTTCAATAATTATTCATATATATATATATACAAAAGTTCCTATACACGATAAGATGGATAAATTTCAAGGCACCTATATTAATTATATCCATTATATAAAATCTATTCATATGTTGATATAAGCATATCATATCCCTAAATTATTGCATCTTCTAAGACGAAGATTTGCATTAAAATATTCTAGTCTTATACCTGACTAGTTCGTCTTCATTTAAATTAAATCAATAGTATATTAGACAAATTATATTATATAAAAGTGAAATTTAAATTATAAAAAGTATTCATACAAAAATTATAACAATGAACATCTTTGTTACTATATAGTCGTCTGTTCAAACATTAAAAAATTTTTGGTCATATGTAATTGCTCTACTTAACTGCTGTAATAGTTATTATATTCACATTCATGTGATACTAATATTATTGACTGTTATTTTTTTTTTTTAATTATCATAAAAGTATTCGAAATTTAGATAAATTCAAAAATTTTTCATCTGGTATTCTGACTTAATTTTTTTTACCGAATAATGTATACGATTCTGACCTAAGTGCCAAAATATTTTCTAAAAAATAAATTAATATATACATATATAGATATACATATATATATATATATATATATATATATATATATATATATATATATGTATATGTATATTTATATCTGCAGATATAAAAAAAATTGTACAAATGATTTAACAAAAAGTATGTAGAAAAAGTATTCGGTATATAATTATAATTTTCAATTATAAATATTTTTCCCACATTTACACGTATATAGAGAAAAAATCTTTTTTTTTTCAAATTTCTCATAGTGCATCATCATCAGTACAAAGTAGTAGCAAATGTCTAAAATACAAATAATAAGTTAAATTTTTGTAATCTTCATTTTCATTGTTAAATAAAATCAATCTACATTTATTTCTACGTAGATAAATTATTTTATTATATTTCCTAGCATTTTCATCGACTGCAAAACTTTATAATTTTATAACGAACAAACAAAAACTTTTATGATTGAGGAAATTGATAAAGTAATAAGTTATAACATTAAATTGAAAAAAAAAAAAAAAAAAAAAAAAAACAAAGGTATATTTTCAAATCAAATTTATTTGTACCATAAAAGTTTACAATAAATTTCCATATTATAATCTGCAGTTAGCGGTGCGCTGTTGGTCGGAGAGAGAAAAAAAATAATAATAATTTTGTAATGCATAATACAGATAATTTATTACTGCGATATAACCAATTCGTTAATGCCAAAAGCATATAGCATATGATAGATAATAGAAAGAGAAAAGCAGGGGTTCAGAAAAAAGAAAAAAAAAAAAGAAAAAAAAAAAAAGGGGGAAAAGAAAAGAATTAGAGACCGATCACAATGAATAAAAAAAATTAAATGATATTAATCAAAATATCGTAACGAATAAAATAATCTAGAATGCTAAATGAAGTATGTTTTTATATATTATGATGAACGAAAAAAATAATATTAAAAATTTTCTACAATTATTTATGCATTTTTTCTCTTTTTTTTTTTTTCCTTTTCTGTTTTGGTTTTGTTTAATTACTCAAAAAACCGCTTAAACAAAGCACTAATAGAAATCAAAAAAATAATATATAATACAATACGTACTAGGGTGTTATTTATGATGAATTCTACGCCATGACGTCTTGTGTGTTGCATTATTATTATAAAGAAAAAAAAAAGTCAAAATTCGAACAGAAGAAAGAGAAAGAGAGAGAGAGAGAAAGAGAAAGAAAAAGAGAGAGAGAGAGAAAGAGAGAAAGAGAAAAAGAGAGAGAGAGAGAGAGAAAGAGAAAGAGAGAAAGAGAAAAAGAGAGAGAGAGAGAGAGAGAGAGAGAGAGAGAGAGAGAGAGAGAGAGAGAGAGAGAGAGAGAGAGAGAGAGAGAGAGAGATCGCATATATAAATATTCTGTGACCCCTGCGGCAAATAAATATTGAAATAACAAAAAAAAAAAAAAAAAAAAAAAAAAATTATACTTATTGATTGAGAGATACGATTGGAATAGAATTCCCCGCGGTTAGCATAATGTTTTTTTTTGTCATGCCGAGTTTTTGAGAGGGGATGACGTTCGTTCATGATGATACAAGAAGTGTTGGCTTCATGCTGTCCAATGATGATTATTAAATCAGCGATTCTAGACAGATCCAGATATCAAGACAATTTGGTTAGTATGGTTACGTGCCATATATATTTCTTCGGTAATGAGATAAACATTTCTTTAACAAATCCCAAATCTCGTTCACAGCTCACCAGTAAAGCCAGATAAATTGTATAACTTCTTAAAGCCTCCGTTGGAAATAATTCTATAAGCATCTTCTTTGCGTGTATACTCGATGTAATTGTTTTTTGCTTCCTTTTTTTTTTTGTTTAGATTTTTTTTTTTTTTCTTTTTTCTTTCCCTTTTACCTTGGGGGATTGGCGGGGAGGAGGTTGGGAGGGAGGGGGAGTGTCTCTTGACTATTGCCTGTTGTAATGTCTACTCTATGCAGGTATATTTTGTATATGCGGTGTGGTTCTTTTTTTTTTTCTTTTTTTTTTTTCCCCTGTATACGTGCACATATATCAATGTGAAAAATTGAAGGAACTGAATATACTATTAACGTTTATTACTTGCAGGATCGTTTAGCTTCGCCGGTTGCTGTGGATCTTTCGTAATGATGATTAGTTTCTTTTTCTTTTCCTTTTTGTTTTTTTTTTTCTTCTTCTTCTTCTTCTTCTTCTTTTCTTTTCTTTCTTTTGACATTTTCCGTACGATTTGAAATACTCGAAGATATTAAAAACAGTATCGTTTTCTTCAGGGATATTCGTCGTTATTTATAACGTTGATTGATTGTTACTTCTACTGTATTGGCACACTTTTCGAATTTGGTCAAGTCATGAAGCTTTACACGTCCCATTTTTTCTCCTGTTTTTATTATTTTTATCATTTTTTATTCTTTTTATTTTTTTTTTATTTTTTTGTTCTTTTTTTTTTGGTTTTTATTACTTTTATTTATTTATTTTTTATTTTTTTTTGTTTTGTTTGTTTTTTTTTGTTTTTTTGTTTTTTTTTTTTTTTTTTGACTTTTTAATCCTAGCGTCACTCGATCCCCGCGATAAAACGGTCCGTTCACGGTAAACGCGTGTCACGGTGATTGGTAATATTCGTTGTCGTCTCCCTGTTTAAGATGTTTTTCTGTTTCTTGTCGCACTATTATAACCAGCGGTTATCATTCATTTCCATCATTCGACGAGTAATCGTTAACGACGGCGACGGCGACGGCGACAGCGACGGCGACGATGACAACAACGACAACGACGACGACGACGACGACGACGAAGACGACGACGACGACGAAGACGAAGACGACGACGACGACGACGACGGCGACAGACTTTCTCCCATAAATCCACTTTTTTACGCCGACGACTCCCACTCATATACCATACTCGATCGCCGAGCCGTTTTACCGTTTTGCGCAGTTAGTGATTTGAGTTGTTGGTCGAAGAAGAATTGGTCAAACGAGCCTTCAGTCGCTCCCGCGACGCTGCATGGCAATTGCGTTGCTCAGCCGTATGGTCTTGGCTCAGTATGGCTGGGAGAATTGTCCCCCGGCTTGTGACTGACCAGATTGATAAAAACCACTTCTATCACCTTGATAAGTCGAATCTTGGGACAGCAGGCCGTCCATTTGTGATTGAAATTCCCCAACCGCGAAGGAATCCTGTGAAAGTTCAGCCTGGCTTAATCCAGGCTGAGAAAGACTGAATCCTGGCTGAGACATACCCTGAGTTGTCCCTTGAGTCAATGGTAATCCTGGTTGGCTATATGGTTGTGTGTTTTGTTCGGTTTGACTTAGTTTACCCATACGCGCACCAGATTTATTTTTAGATGCGGGAGTGCCGCGTCTATTTCGTTGATTTTGTCTTGCTTGTAGAGCCTGTTGATGTTGATTATAAAAACGCGGTGGTACATGGGCCATGTTCATAAACATACCAACTGGGACTGGTACATTATTCATAGCGGCCTGTGCTCTTTCAGGGCTTATGTAACTTATGGTATCGTGAGTTCTACTGAAAATATCCAGTGGCACGTTTCTCTGATAATACGGATTGTGATTTTGAGTTCCGTTAACCTGATTACCGGAACGATCGTAAACAGAACCAGGAATCAAAACCTCTCTGGCATCGTACATAGATGTCGTCATAAAGTGTGATCCTGGATTTGCGGCATTAACAAGCTTTTTTGGTTTAGCAAATTGTATCATAGATTCTTTCAAATTATTCAATGGACCCTCTACAAGGACCTTCTGTTCCTTGTAAAAGCTCAGTAAATGATTCCAAAGTGGTTGTTTCGAAAGTACTTTCGGATTTCCTACGATAATAATACCATATTTTGCACGAGTCAATGCAACGTTTAATCTTCTTGGATCGTTTAAAAATCCTATACCCTGATGTTCATTCGATCTTACGCAAGACATAATTATTATATCCTTTTCGCGTCCTTGAAAAGCATCGACACTTGCGACTTCTATTTCTTGATATAATTTAGAATGCAGTGAACCTTGATATTGCATGTATTGAACCAAGTATGCCCTTTGACCTTCGTAAGGTGTTATTACACCAATTTGTTCTGGTTTTACGCCGCAACGTAAAAATCTTGTCGTTATTTTTTCTACGTTAGATGCTTCCGTTCGATTCAAGTAAGATGTACCACTACCAGCAATTTCTTCTTGACCTTGAGTTACGTAGAAGAACATAGGTTTGTCAGGAGCAGGCCAGGGAAAATCGATCTTTAATAATTTTCTTTCGTCAGCGCACACTCCATTTTGAAGGGAACCTTCGTAAAAGAAATTAGATGGAAAACGAGACAGATCTGGATGCATACGATATTGGACCTCAAGACGAAATGGTCTGATGCCAAGAACGACCAATCTTTCAAATAACGATTGGGAAAGTCCAGCTCTTGCAGCTTTTTTACACATAACGACAGGTCCTAATTGACAATGGTCTCCGACAAGTATTAATTGCTTAGCTCCAAGGACAACTGGTACCATACATTCTGGTTCCGTTGCTTGCATACTTTCGTCTATAAGTATAGAATGAAATTTTAATCTGTGCAATCTTGGATCACCTGCGCCAACGCAGGTACAACATATCACGTCGGCCGCCTCTAACAATTCTTTTTCTGCAGCTTTCTTTAAAAGTCTATAACGTTTTTCATCTACGCTTGATAATTCTCCCGTTTCGTCTTTCAATTGTTGAAGCTTTTGCAATTCCGTATTTGTCTCCATATTTTTTATTTGATTGTGCAATGCAAGAAAACTCACGGGCGAATCAATTGCCTCACGTGATTTTGCACAAAGACGTACTACCTTTAAATTAGATTTATGTACTTTCTCCGTAAGTTGATCGACTGCGGTATTAGATGGTGCACAAACAAGTACCGGACCTCCGTTTTGTTTTACAAGCTGATATACTATTGTAGCGCTGGTTACAGTTTTTCCTGTACCAGGCGGACCTTGTATCAAAGACAATGGTCGTTGTACAGCATGTTTTACAGCGTATACTTGGGATCTATTTAAATCTGGCAAGTTAGGAGCACTAAAATGTTTCGGTAAATGACAACGAAATAGAACTTCTTCTACCTCGTGACCGAGCAATCTATGATATATATACGCTGATACAGATGTATCATCCACGGCAAATTTTCGTAGTGCCAATTGCATTCTATGAAAAAGAGAAAAAAAAAAAATTTTTTTATTATTATATTTATTAGTATTATTAAAATTATATAAAACGATAATATACTTTGTTTAATACAACGATCATATTTGTTTTATATCTATATAAATTATATTAATTGATTATTTAAGATTATTATTTTAAGTTTTACTGACCGATCAAAGCTTGTGCTTTTCCAGATGAAATCAACGACAAAATTACTAATGCACTCTGTAGGAGCGCCTGCGTTATTTTTCAATTCTATACCAACTTCTTCTCCATAATTGTCAGGAATTTTGATAACATGGCCAATACCAGACCATGGTTTGTGGAGTTCTCCCAAATAACGAAGTCTTAATTCATCTCCATGCATTAATTTCATATCACCATCGGTTTTAGCTAACATAAAATATGCTATTGTTTTTTTATTCAGACCTACGTCCCATCTTACTTCAATATTTTCTTGCGTCTGTGATTCTTTTAAACGCTTGTCATAATCAGCTTCTAATTTTACAAGCGGTCCAAATATATTCTGATATTGGTATCCATCCTCATAACGTAATAAAACTTGTTGCGGTTCTTCATCTACACCAGGCTTTTCAAGATCTTGAAAAGTTGCATCAACATTGTCTCGCCACAATTCTTCCAATTTGTTAATCTGCTGAGCAGATATTTGTCTGGCTCTTAGCTGTTCCTGTTCAGATGGTATCTTTACAAGCCATGCTAAGAAACTACGATCTTCTATCAAAGGTTTCCATTGTTCTTGATCCCTAATTGTTGTACATTAAAATGTATTAATTAATATCTATTTTATGTGCTTTAATTCCAAATAAAATAATAATTACATACCAATTCATGTCTTTTAGAGAGCTCTGGGCTGCACAAGGTTGTCGACACAATAATACAACAACAGAATCTGCTTTAGCCGGTATAAAACCAAGAACAAATACATTTCTAACCGCACAAGAATAACATTCTAATACAGTTTCACCCAATGGTCCATCTCTATTAAAGTAATTATATGAATAAACAAATGATCAAATAGATAAAATATAAAAGTTGTAAGAAAATATAATGAATAGTATAGAATTATAAATACCTGTGCAATGTAACTTCTTTGTGCTTTGCTCGAACAAGGTGATTGATAATATGAGAACCAGATGTATTGCCTCGTCCATTGCAGAACCATTTACGACATACGTTGCACATAACGACGCAAGAAGCTTCATGAATACCGCAATATTTGCAAGCATGTTCTGGTAAATCACGATTATAATATGCTTCTTCTTCTTCCTCTTCAAATTGTAGTTCGGCTAGGCTCTGAGCAGCACCAGAAATTTTTAAGTCCAATGACGAACTACCACTTGTTCCATTAACCTATATCAAAACAAATATCTTTATAAATCTTGCACAAATGCATTATAATATTATGTCTTTTATGGAGCGCATTAATTTTCTAAAATAATTTTATTGCGTTTTTCACACGATGAATTACTTTTATTTTTTAAATTATAATATTGTCAATTGAATAAGTATCGTATAACATTTTAAATATCATCAAAATATAAATATTGCAATTAGAAAAAGTAATAATATAAAATTCTTAGCATATACAAAGGAAAAAAATTTTTTCTGTAAATTCTGAAAGGTTCAATTTTATAAGATTATATTGGCATAAAAATATAATTATTAATCAATGATCGATTGTAACGAAAAACATAAAGGAAAGGTTCATAACGTTCAAGGTCATGTCGCCGGGAACAAAATGGAAAAAAAATAAAAGGAGAAATATATATATATAATAATAATAAAAAAAAAAAAAAAAAGAAAAAAAAAGAAGTTATATTCTTAAAAAAATAAAGATAATGAAACGATACTCGATGAATGATTGTTTCGAATATAGAATCGCACGAGTACCATATCGTCGCGTTCGTTCGTGGAACATACATACAGTTTTATCCGTAAATCAAGAATGAGGTTATGTCTCCACCGCATGGTTGTCTTCAGAAAGAACATTTATAGTAATGATTTGAGTATTGCATTGGAAAGTAATAGTAATGTAAACGTACGATATGTGTAATATAATAAAAAAAACCAACCTGTATAGGCTGACTCGGTTGACTTTGAGCCGCATCGTGTTGCGAAGCCTGTGTCTGGCTTGGCGATGGTAATGTAAAGTCTGTGAAATCAAATTCACTTCCTTGAGTATCGGCACCAATTAAATCAGCTTCCTCGGTATCAAGGAACGTTAGGGTTTGGCTACTTGGCCCATAAGCATCGACGCTCATCCTGCTATACGATCCGACACGATGTCGTCTTTTTTATCGTTCCTAAAGGAGAGATGTAAAATGCGAGACGCGCTCGTTTACCGAATAGAATTGTTAACGTAGATTTATAAAATATCGCCTAGAGATGAACACACTTATTCGTATTTTCTAATGAAAGTTCTATACGATCGTAAGAACGTACGTACAATGCCAGACTCTCGAAGCACTTCGATGAACGAGGCCACAAATCCTACGCCATACTTTGTCTCGCGCCCACCAACACACGCATACATACATACATACACACACACTTACACACGTACACACACACACAGACGTGCGCATAGCATAGACACTTATTATATATGTATATATATATATATGGATATACAAGTTTTGTCTCTTTTGGTGCCACCGTCATTCGTTGGTTATTACGTCATCAGCTGATTTCCAAAAGTTCTAAGAATTACTTGTCTGAATGAAAATCGGATTTGAGATTCTTTCATAAACGGACGTTGATTGGTCGTTTCTCCTGTTACATTCTTTCTTTCTTTTTTTCCTTTTCTACTTTTCTCTCTCTCTCTCTCTCTCTCTTTCTCTCTTTTGTTTCATAACCACATACGAGAATTAGTCTTATACGATCATCGTTTTAATATTAGATTTATATGAAGAAGAAAGAGAGAGAGAAAGAGAGAGAGAGAGAGAGAAGAAAAAAATGAGAAAGAAAATGGGTGATATTTGTTTATACGATAAATTTGTGATTATGACGAAAGCGAGCTTGAAGACGATTGGTCGAAAATGTAAATGCTTTGGGTTCGGCGCGCTCGAATCACTATTCTCATTGGTCGCACGATTCTAGATGGTGCTATATCACACATATTCCTTGCGTTCGTAAAGTTTACATAACGTTGAATTAACGAACGCGCGCGAACTATATTTTTTAAATTCACGATATTTAAGAATTTTAAATTGTGCTTTTATTTTGTTTCGTTTTTTTTTCTTTTCTTTTTTCTTTTTTTTTTATCAATCAATTATCATAATATTTATGTACTCTACTATTCAACGATTTCGAAGAATACATATTTTTGACTATTGGAGGAATGAATTTCTTCATTAGAAAAACGTATTACTAACCTATCATGAAGAAAATGATAAAAAAAACATGTAAGTCGAATAAAATTCTTTTACTTTATCGAATAAAATCTACTTATACATAAAATCCGTATACACACACACACATAAAGAAATTTAATAGGAAAATTAACGAAATATCATAAATTTGCTTTCGCAGCACATTTATTGTCATCTTTTGATATATTATGCGTACGTACACATAATTATATAACAATGTTGTAAAAGTATATATATATATGTATATACATATATATATACTTAGTTACATACAAAATAATAAATACAAATGATATTATATATACAAGTATCGTAGTAAAGCTTTCTAAAGCTTTTTATAAATCGCAATTAAAATGACGCAACTTATGATCTATTTATTTATCGGTGGTAAGTGTAAAAAGTTGGCTACTTATTATTATTAATTTTAAAAATTTATGATAATGTCGATGTATTTGTTCTTACATGATGCGTATATATATGTGTGTGTGTGTGTGTTGTATTTTTTTTCTTTTTTCTTTCTTTTTTGTTTTTTCATAATATATGTTTACTTGTTAAGATTCTTCTTTCTTTCTTTCACGGAATGCGTAAGAAATGTCTGAAAAATCAGTCTTATGACGAGATTCATTGTCGAGAAAATTATTGATTGATTGATTGATATCAATGTCGTGTGATTATTAATATTATACTTATAAGTTCTCTTAATTTTTAATAATATTTACAGATAAACGTTGCTCATTCTATATAAATCGATATGAGCGATACATTGTAGCGATAGAAATCATTTGACGCGATCGATCGTAATTATTTTTATTTTTTAAAACGTTCAACGTGAATTTTTATATCGTTAGATATCTACGATACGATTACGTGACGGTGTTTATCCGTTAATATTATTTCTAAATGATTTCTATTTTCATGAATATTTTTTAAATATTTCAATTTTATCCCATTGAAACTTCGTTGTTATACATGTTATTATTCTATCGTTCCAATTTTTATATAATTACGATATCAATAACGAAGTTGTCTTTTTTTTCTTCTTTTCTTCTTTTTTTTTTTTTGTATCGAGAAAATATACATACAGTTTACGTATTCGGTATAGATATTTTTTCTTTTTTTTTTCCTCTTTTTTCTTTTTTTTTTTTCTTTTTCTCTCTTTTTTTTTTTTTTTTACATACATTGAACTAAATACAGATATTAATGCACCTCAAATTCATCCCTTTTTGCCAAAGAAATTCACTCGACGTTATTGGCGTTTTGATTTTTCTTTTGATTATCAATAATTTCATTTATAATTGATAACAATACCGTTTAGATTATGATAAATGCTTTGGAATATTATGAATTGAATATATCTTTTATTATTAAAATTTAATAAACATTAAAGAAAAAAAGAAAAAAGAAAAGGAATAATACTGATAAAAAAAAAAAAAAAAAAAAAAAAAAAATCGATTTGCAAACGTGTGAATTTGATTTGGAAAAAATTTGAATTTGAATTGCAAAATCCATATGTTTCTTGAATTTTTCATTCAAGATCACGATTACGTATGATCATCATCATCATCATTATTATTATTATAAATTTATATCAATAACATCACTATGATAATATTCTGTCGATAGGACAGGACTATTGTACAATACTTGGTTATACAAAATTGAATAAAATCGTACGTACGAATTTTACTTACGTACTTAAATAGATTTCTAATAAGACTAATTGTCGGTACGATTTTAAAAATCACTTATAATCGATCGATCGATTACGATCGGTTAACATAGGGAAGGAGTAAAAGGAAAAAAAAAAAAAAAAAAAAAAAAGAAAACAAAAACAAAAAATAGAAAAACAAAAAAAAGGAAGCAAAAAAATGGGGAAAAAAGTCTTGATCAAATTTTCTTATATAATCGATTATTCGATTAATATTTTTTGCATAAACTGTACGGGGCCCTTTATATAGATCTCATATTCGTAGGGTCACGAGGTACGTTTTATAAAATGGCACGTTCCGCTCGTAGATTCCAATAGGCTTTATCCGGTACAGAAATGCTAGCAGTCATGGAAGATCAGTAAAGAGGATTCGGTGAATTCCTTTGGAAGTTACTTTGTTGATTTTGATTTTGTTGAAGAGGTCCTGCTGGACTGGGTCTATTTTGATCACGATACTGAGGTGGTCCAGGTGGTCCATTAGATGGTCCAGCTGGACCAGGAACTTTACCATAATTCCCTCTGGTTGAACCTTGATAGCTACCATAAGCGGAATCATCGCTACGTCTTGATACATGACCGTACATGCTTTCGGGTCTCCTCGAATTTGCTGCGTTATCGGAATTGGTTGAGAGCGTGCCATTTGGATGTTGTTGTTGTTGTTGCTGCGATTGTTGTTGTTGTTGCTGTTGCTGTTGTTGTTGTTGTTGCTGTTGTTGTTGCTGTTGTTGCTGCTGTTGATGACCTTGCGTAGAGGATTGACCGCTTTGTCCAGATTGATGAGAGCTTTGACTACTAGGCGGTGGTACAGGTGCTCTAGCATATATACTAGATCCCGTCGACATACCATAAATTCCGTTCTCCCGCGTACTCAGACTCGTCGATATTCCTCTTATGCCATATATACTCTGCGTACATTGTTGCAATTGATTCTGCATGTTTTGATTGGTACTGTTGTGATTTTGGGATGATTGATTAGGACCGGTTAATGCCTGTTGGCCATCCCTTCCTGCATTTTGCGTAGTGGACTGTCCTATTCTCATTGGATAAAGACTTTGAGCTGGTACAAGTGGGCCTGGTTTTGGTATCATCAAACCGTCCCGCGGACCGGACGTCGATTTAGCATAAACGCTTTGCGAACGATTCAGATTCGCTCTAGTTAGAGGTGGGGATTTGCAATAGAGAGACTTGGTGCCTCCGTAGATCGATTCTACGCGTTCCAATGCTGTCGGTGGTGCACTGTAGATAGATGAGGAGGCACCGGCAACTGGACGATAGGTAGCATATGCTCCTGGAAACTTTGGTCCACTTGGTTTGTCCAAGTCATCGTAAGTGTCCTCGTCCGATCTCATTGATGAATTATCACCGTCGTCCATCTCACGAGAATCTCTCGATCTTCTTGGACTAAGAACGTATTCGTGAAGCAATGCAGCGACAGCACCACCCGATATAGGACCGACCCAATAAACCCAATGATTTTCCCAACGATTCATTACAAAAGCAGGTCCCAAAGCACGTGCTGGATTCACAAACGGACTCTATAATTAAAACGGTAAAGATAATGTAAGTTATGTTAACATTTAAGTAAATTTCGAATAAAAAAATTAAAATGTAATGATGTGGAAGCTTCAAAATGTAACAAGATTTTTCTTTTTTTCTTAAGTACTTTTTTCTTTTTCTCTCTCTCTCTCTCTCTCTCTCTCTCTCCTTCTCTTTCTTTCGTTTTTCTTTTTTTTTCTTTTAAACCGAAGGTTGGTATTTAATATGTGCACGGTAGTTTCGGTATTCTTTGGATCGTGAAGGTTCATTGTACACTCGTTCCGGAGCAGGTGGGACCGAGATCAAGTTCTCCTAGTCCCTCTCTGTTGCTCCTGTAGCAGTTACGGCAGGTGCTCTCAAGAGACGCGGATGTCGTACCGATTCGAAAGACATTTGGGGAGAGAGAAATTTTTGATAGACTGGTTACGGAAGAAAGAGAGAAAGAATGTCCTTATTTTTAATACCTTTAATACATATGTTCACGCGGTACGATTTACAGTATTTCTCAATTTTTTTTTCTTTCTTACATATATATTATCGATAATTATATCAATTCTGATGCATGCACGATTTTTTCTTTTTACTCTTTTTTTAATACCACATATATAATCATCGTTATCATTCATCGATAAAATAAGGTCACGTAACGATTCGAAAAGTTTCTCTTTACCATTTATTAAATTTAATATATTATCCGATGTAATCGTACTCTTATTACAAAGGGGAAAAAAAGAAACAAAGAAATAAATAAATTACATATACGCGTAAAAACAAACAAAAGAAAAGTTGTTTACCGAAACGAGAGTTGCAGCTGTATATGCGGCGCCCAAAACGCCGGCTGACTTCGAGGAGATCCCAATGGATAAGGACCTTGATGTCTCCGCAGAAAAATGGGCCAAAACGATAAGAACCGAAAGTGCCAGTTCGACTAAAAGTCTTTCGATAGGTCCGCTGATACGTCCGGGTGATGTTAATGTTTGCGTATTGGAAGGTGTCGTAACCCTGAAAGCAAAACAAAATTTTCTCTTATTAATATATTTTTCTTTATCAATCAGATAATTATTATTTGTTAATTAACGTTAAAACTTTACGTCGCGTCCTATTTTTTTTTCTTTTCCCACGCCCACGTTTGTCCATTCGATCGATATCAGAAAAAAGGGGGAAAAAACAAAAAACAAAAAACAAAAAAAAAAAAAAGAAATTCAAACATTCCTCCATTTTTTTTTATTCATTTTATTTTATAAGAATATAAAATTAATCATCTGAAATTTTATTTATTATTCATAATTAAAATTTGGGATTGATAATTTCATTGTCAATTAGATGCTATGCGTTAACTGGAATATAAAATTCTTTTTTTTTTTTTTTTAATACTTTGCAGAATGTCCTTGAGGATTTACAGAAAAAGACAAAAAAAGGAACATGTTGTATATATTTCGAAACAAAATATATTTTGTTTCAAAATAAATGTTTGTGAAATGTAATAATATAATTTAAAACTTGAATAAAAAATTTCTAACGTGGCACTATCGATGTATCTAAAAATTTCAAAGAGATCTTCCGTTTCTTGGAAAATAATTTTAAAGGATATCAATGGGTTATCTTTAGTACAGTTTCGTTAATAAAATTTTTAGAATTCTTTTATTATTAACTTCATAATAAAAATCCTCGGAACGAAAAAAATTTAAGATAGCACAATCTGGAGACCATAATGTTTAGCCGATAGTCGGCCAAGGTCAATATAAAAAAATATAAATAGGAAATAGAAACGTGCAATACTATTGTACATTAATGGGATCAATCGTTTAAATCAATCTACATTTCATCAAAATATCGAGATAATTATCTCGTAAACTTTTCTTTATATTAATTAATGAAAATCCATAGGATATAATAATCGTTCGTATGTAATAATAAAATCAATCTAACGTTAATGACAATGTAACGAAACAATTACAAACCAATGATATAACACAATTATTTAAATTTATTTCTATATGATCAATGAAATATCTATTCGTTTAATTAATGACGCATCATGTGCAATAGAAATTTATTGAAATTGATTTTAGATTTATTCGAAATAATATTTTTTATATAGAGAAGAAAGAAAGAAAGAAAAAAAAAAATAGAGAGAGAAAAAGAAAAGAAGAAAAAAAGAAAAAGAAAACAAGAAAAGATATAGCAACTATCGATCCGATTCTATAACTAATTCTATCCTCACATATGGCATCCATGATAGTCAAGAGTTATGATAGTATGTATAAGTTACATGACCGCGCGATATAATATACGATGATTTTTTTCTATTGAAAGTATATACGTATGTATGTATATAACGCGTTGGACCCTCTAATAAAAGCCTCCTGCTGATGTAAATCCGTCCCAATGGTATAATGTTTATATTAGCTGGTGCATCATCTAGCCCCCTCTTGGCCTTCATCCTATCCATTCTCTTTATCTCTTTCTCATTTTTCCATGATGGCGCGTGAAAACCCGTCAATTTTCTCAGTCTATATAATCACACGGGGTCGCAACGACGTGACCCGAAGTTCGGACCCTTCGATTCTTCTTCATTGGGATTCCATATAGATTCTTTCTTTTTTTTTTTCTTCGTTCTTCCTTTCTTTTTTTTTTTTCTTCTTTTTTCTTTTAAATCAGATTATCTACTATCTTCGTTTATTCCATCAGTCGAATTCTTTTTTAAAATAATTGAAATGTCTTTTGAGAATATTGAAATTAATGATTTGTTTATAATATTATATTTTTTGTATGTAATTTCTTTCCTCTTTTCTTTTTCTTTTTTTTTTTTTTCTTTTTTTTTTTTCTTTTCCTTTTTTTCTTCTAAATCTCTACAAGGTCATTTAAGGTTCGATTTTATTTCATTATAATAGTAATATCATATATATATATATATAGTGTTATATCATAGGTATATCATAGGTATAGTGTACATTTTTTAGTACAAATAATATAATCTTTTTTTCTTTTTCTCTTTTTTTTTTTGTTTTTTTTTTTTTTTAATTCGACACCAAGTAACTTGGACGTCACGTATTTATCTGAATTTGATTACATTTCGTCGTAACATAAATACAAGTTGTTGATCGATATTAAAATTGTTTCATGTAAAATTTTTTCATCGATAATGAAATATAACTTACATCAGGTATAATATATTTTATATTAGTACAATAAATATTATTGTAAAATTTACAAATTTTATAATTTTTACGTAGATACAAAAGTAGTTATAGACATGTGTTCATTGATATAAAAAAAAAAAAAAATATCCTTCTATTTGATTTGTTGTATCAGTGAGATAGAGATAGATAGATAGATAGAGAGAGAGAGAGAGAGAGAGAGAGAGAGAGAGAGAGAGAGAGAGAGAGAGAGAGAGATAGAGAGAGAGAAAAAGAAAGACAGAAAGAGTTTTGATCCTTCCCTCTTCGCATATCTTGTCACCAACTTCCAATCTATTTCACTCAAGCTGCTTAAACATGTATAGAACGTAGACTATGGAATCGCGTTTCTCAAGCCAAGAACCTCCTTGAGTTTCGATGAAATTACCATAATCGCATCTCAAGTGTCGTCGTCTGTCTCTCCCTTTCTCCGAACTTTATCGATAATCCAACGGTGTTCGTAATACGTTTCATATGAGTAATCGAAAGAGTCACTCCTTCTAATACTCCTGACATGTATTTCTTTAATATTTATTAATTATTTTCTAATTATTTTCTATCATAATTTAATCATCTATGTTAGAATACATTTTTATATTATTTTTATATTACTATTTGTCAATCAATTTGCTTTTTTTTTTTTATCAAATACATATATATATATATATATATATGTTTTTTTTTTCAATATATACAGATTTAATTATTATTCCGTATTTTTACAATTATTACCTAATTATATATTTTTTCGATTTAATTTTCATTAGAATTATCCATCAATCTATCTATCTATTTATCTAAGATATGCATGCAATACTCTTTAATTAATCTCTACATGATCGACGATAAATCAATCAATCATAAAATGATATTAATCGTTTCAAACATTCGTAATTTCACACGAGTTAGTATATATTATATTTGAATCGATCTTTCAATCGATCTATTCAATTTGATCGATCTTTTTTCTTTTACTTTCTTTTTTTTTTCTTTTTCTGTTCGAAAGGCGTTGACATCCTTGAGAAGAATTCGTACGATAAATCTCCATTCAAATACATAATTTTTAATCTGAAAACAAGTGTCCATCGTCCATTGGAGTATCTCCCCTGGACTTATGTTAAGTCGCCTGCAATATTCTAACGTTTTCTCCCCCTTTATTCACATCGTGTATGCTAATGAAAACTGTCCCCTCGAAGGGTCTCGCGCCTCCCTCTCTATCTCTCTATCTCTCCTATTCTCTCTCTCTCTCTCTTTCTCTCTCTCTCTCTCTCTCTCTCTCTCTCTCTCTCTCTCTCTCTCTCTCTCTCTCTCTAGATTCGAGAGAATTGATGAAACGAGAAATGCAGATCATGACCGCACAATTGGGATCAACTGCGTCAATGTAGGTGGTTGTAGTTCTCTATAGGAAAGAGGGAATAAGAGAATGAGAACGAGAACGAGAACGAGAGAGAGAGAGAGAGAGAGTGGGGGAGAGGGAGAGGGTGAACAAGGAAAAAGAAGAGAAGAGCTTTTGAAGATCGTTTCTCTCATCGACTCGCGTGTCCCCACGTGATAAGCGGATTTCTCATCTTTTTGTTTGTTTGTTTGTTTGTTTGTTCTTTTTTTATTTCTTTCTTTTCTTCTCTTACTTTCTTTTTTTTTCTTTCTTTTTTTTTTTTTTTTTCTTCTTCTCTTTTCAGACGAGCGACGCTTGAAAAAACTTCTCCCAATGCGAATTTCTCATCGCATGACGAAATTTCACGGGAGGTGTTCGTTGCGCATTTTCTTTGTTCTCTCTCTCTCTCTCTCTCTCTCTTTTTGTTGTTGTGTTTCTTTTTTTTTTCTTTTTCTCATTCGTCACGGAAACAATGGAATGAGGTAGGAGGGCGGAAGAGTGAGAGAAGGATAAGGGGCCTACGGCGTTAATCGCATTTTATTAGCGTTAATTTGCCCGAATAGAATTAGCTTTAACTTTCGGTTTTAACTGTATTCTTTTTTAAACTGTATAATTTCACATTGTTTTACAGTGAAATTGTTCTCGCAATATAAACGGATATTAAAGAATTTTTGCATCGAGAAGATAAAGACGATATATATATATATATAAAGAAATTTTTTTGACCGAAAGTTAATATCATTTGAAATGTGAAACAATGCGAGATTTATACTTTTCATTATTTGAAAAGTATAAATTTATTTTAATAAATAATAAAAATGTAAAGTTTCTTATTAATTTTTTTTATAAATTTAAATAAATAATAAGATATATTTATTTATTTATTTTATTTATTTATTTTTTTAAAGAAAATCGAATTGTTTCGAAGAAAAACAGGTAGAATGTAATTACGTTGTACATGTGATTAATAACGTCGAAATATATATATATATATCGAATACATTTTATGTATTTAAATACATAAATATTATAAATAATTTATTTATATACTTTATTTAATATCAATAAATGTTTATATATTATGTGTTGAAAATACACGTAAGGGATAAGAAAGATCAAGGGGACAAAAAAAATGCAGTGAAATGCATATACGCGTATAATATGCATTCGAGCAGATAATAATAATAGATATCGGCCATATCACGGTGATATGCTATTATGGCAATGGTCTCTTTAATTCTTTTCGTTCATTTAATAAAACTTAGGTCGACTTTCTATTACGTATACGTTCCTTTTCAAGGGCCCTATTTTTATTTGCAGACAGAAAGAGGAACACTTTTTTACCTGGTTAAAGTAGACACACAACGCAATCAACAGCATAGACAGACGCCTTTCATTCTAACCCATTCCCTTTGCAAAATATGTACTATATGCATACATATATATATATATATATATATATATATATATATATATAAATATGTATATTATGCAGATCGTAAAAAAAAAGAAAAAAAGAAAGGTATATCCTTTGGTGAAAATGTAAAAAGCATTGCATCTAAAAAATGCTTATCCTCGATTGAAATAGTTAACAAATATATGGTCGAGTTATTAAAGAGAAAAAAAAGAACTCGTGTTGTTTTTTAATCGTTCATTTTCTAAACAAAATTTTATATCTTTTTCAATTGCGATATATTTACGAGTATATACTGTAACACGTATATACTATAATACGTATGTCCATGGACATGTACATATATGGAGATCGTGAAAGAAAGAAAAAAGAAAAAAAAAAAAAGAAAAAGAGAAAGAAAAAAAGAAAAGAAAAGACAAAGAAGAAAAGCAACGTATCCGGGAATATATTTAATTCCTCGATTAATTTTTATTCGATCATACTTTAATTTTTACCAATCTTTTCGAATTCTTATTTTTCTGATTTTTTTTTTTTCTAATTCTCACTTTTCTTCTTTCTTTCTTTTTTCTTTTTTCTTTTTTTATCGTTGATTTCCTAGATAAAGTTTTTTTTGTTTTACTTTTTTTTTTTTCTTTTTTTTTTTCATTCTTTCATTCAAGGAACAAAATTTGTGCGTCCGATTACTCTTTCCTCTCGTCAAGTATAAATTTGTCTACAAACGCAAAAAGAGAGAAAGAGAGAGAGAGAGAGAGAGAGAGAGAGAGAGAGAGAGAGAGAGAGAGAGACAGAAAGAGAAAAAGAAAGAAAGAGAGAGAGAGAGAGAGAGAGAGAGAGAGAGAGAGAGAGAGAGAGAGAAAGAAAGAGAATGGTGGTCGATGAAATCGGAGCCACCGAAGCGACATTGCAACGACAGGAAGTTTAATCTTCCGTGCACTTGACAGAGGAGACCCTGTGAACGTGAATTTCAGTTTAACCCGCCCCGTCGCCCCACCCTCCCCCTCCCACCTCATCTCCCCTCACTTATTTCCCTCATCATCACAATCTACCATAGTATATTATGTTGTCCAAGACAATAGCCGTACTAATTTCCATCTCTTTCAATAATAATAAAAATAATAAGAACAACAACAACAATAACAATAACAACAAACGAACGATAAAAATCATTGACCGTGACTTACCTGTAATAGAGACTGCATTTAACGACTCGTTACAAAGAGAAAAGTTTTTTTTTTCTTTTCTCTCTCTCTCTCTCTCTCTCTCTCTCTTTCTTTTTTTTTTTCCTTACCATAAAACATCTTATAGACTTATTGCATGCAGTTTCCCACGCTAAATTATATATTTGCAAATACCGAACGGTAGAGTGAACATGAAAGACTTATGTATGTACATATATATATAATATATGTATATATATATATATATATATATATATATATATATATATATATATATATATATATATTGTCGTAAAAATCGCGATAAATGCTTGCAAGATAAAAAAAAAAAAAGGGACGTAGGGTTGGTGAATAGCTGAGATGAAAAGGGAGGGGGAAGGTTTTACAAAGAAAGTTATGATGGACGATGGAATAATTAAGATTGTCATTGTCAATGGTACAAAGGATTATCTTATATTACATAGATTTATTATCTTTTCTTCAAGGTCACGTAACTATGCTACAAAATTAATTATTAATTTCTTATTCGAAAATAAATT
>NC_140823.1:2625000-2667500 GCF_050613455.1 Vespa mandarinia
TTCCGGAAACTGCAGTAGAAGAGGCTGCTCCGGATACAACCAAACCAAAGAGGAAAGTTGCAAGGCACTCAACCGCTACCGCCCTCCAAAGTTCCAAACTTCGCGCCTCGGTTAACATTGGTATCCTTCTTTCGGATAAATCAGGATTATTCTCTCTTATATTCGTAAGTCTCGTCAAAAGATTTACGATGTGGGCATCCACATCCCTTGGCAATGATTCCGTCGTCATATTTTACAAAAGATATTTCGTTATATCTTTTTATCAAAGTATGAAAAATTATCCTTTCGAAAATAATTCGTCTTCTTCACTTTATCGATTTATATTTCATATATCCATAGAAATAAACGAGATCATTAATATTCCTTTTTTTATTTCATTTATCTGTTCGATAGAATAGCGTTCTTTAAAAGCTTATTAAAAAAAAGATCGACACAGGTTTTTTTTTTTTTTAATCTTCTTTAACTCTCATTCTCTTTAATTATCCATCTATCGATATATAGGATCGATCTCGTTTTAATAAATAAATAAAAAAAAAAAAAGAAAGAAGGGAGAAAAACAATTTCGTTCACAATTATCAATACTACTTGTGGCGCGAGTTTATTTCATAATTTTCTCTTTGTTTTTTCTTCTTCTTCTTATTCTTCTTCTTCTTCTTCTTCTTCTTCTTCTTTTTCTTCTTCTTTTAATTATCACATTCCTCGAGACACAATGGTATTATCACCAATACGATACGTTCGCGAAAATCGTTCGTTTTACGCGTGTCTTCTCTTTGTTTACTTTTTTTTTTGCATATATATATACATATATATATGTATATATATAGATGACCACACTCTTTCTTGAGAATAAACAAGGAAGAGGAAGATGGAGAGAGAGTGAGAGTAAGAGAGAGAGAAAAGAGAGAGACGAAGGTGGCCGATGTTGCCACAACGGCAACGCGCTCTCGAGTGACAAGCAGATCGCGCTCCGAAGAACAAGTGGGCCCCGGAGTGCGCGAGCACCCCCACTGCACCACTCCCACCCTCTCACGTATGGTCGTATGATCACCGGTGCATCTGGTGGCTGCGGCTTGCATTCGGTATGTTCGTCGAGAAATTCGAATCTCTCTCTCTCTATGATAATCTTTTTTCTCTTTCCCTCCCTCCCTCCCTCTCTCTCTCTCTCTCCCTCTCTCTCTCTCTCTCTCTGTTTCTCTGTTCCTTTCTTTCTTTTCTTTTTACGTTTATTAATATAACTTATGAATTTCTGTTAAATATTTTTGATCAGATAATTGTACAAATCTTGTATAATCTTTTTTGTTTTTGTTCTTTTTCTTCTTCTTCTTCTTCTTCGTTTTTGTTTCTTTTTTAATATTCGTTTAAAAAAAATAAATATAGATCATCAATGTTCTCTTTTTTTTCCTGATAATTCCCTTTTTTTTTTTTTTAGGACAATAATACTATAACTTCGTTATTAATTTTTGTATACGCAGAGATATAAATTGATAAAAATAAATATTATATTGTATAGATTATAAAATTGTTGTCTTTCTTTTTTCCCTTTTTTTCTTTTTTTGTTTTTTCCTTTTTCTTTTTACTAATAATTTTTAATGATGATTATATAATGTTTATAAACCTTGACATAATCGCGTTATAATTTTTATGATACGCATTTGTAAGAGTGAATACAGATTTTTCTTTTCTTTCTTTTTTTTTTTTGATAATAATCATATCGTATAATCATGTATAAAATTATTGTATGACATATGGACCATAATTTTTTTTCTTTTTTTTTTTTTTTTTTTTTTTTTTCATTTCATAAAGAATTTATTTAATACGTTAAATTAATGAAATATTATTTATTAAATTAACATCTTCTGTGGACTCGGCAGATCCTATTCCCACGGATTCAAAGAGTATTTTAATGTCCAAGTTCTCACAAAAAAGAAGGATGTACGCGCGATGGGATATGAACAAGGAATATAATGGTACCCATTTGGATCAACTTTGTGCCGAATGAGGATGAACTTCACTGTGATCATGTGTCTGCAACTTTTAAATTCGTAACCATAGACCTTCTTTCCCAGGAATCGTGTTGTTCCTGTAAACGTGTTTATAAAATAATGTATAAGTAAAGAATGAAAATGATCAATTGATTCGCATGTAAGAGAAAAGAAAAAAAAGAAAAAAAAAAGAAAGAAAAACTTTTCGAATCTTCCAAAACTTCTTCTTTTCTTTTTTTTTCTTTTTTTTTATAATTTCGAAAACAAGTTCACTTGGAGGCATAATGAAAACATAAATTTTCAATTGCAACATCTCAAACGTTAATTTCTAACGTCAATGCTTTAAAAACTATTAAAAATTTTCGATATGTTAAAATTATGAAAATAAATAAATTTTTTATTGACGTATTTTATATACGTATAAAAGTCATTGAAAATAATACTAATTTAATAAATCGTGTAAAAATTTTACAAAGATAAATTTCAATTAGCGAATAATTAAAAAGTCATTATAAACCGTTGGATTTCTTGGGATTTAGAATTTTCGAATTGTTTTGATTGAAAATAGACGAGATGACAAAAAAGCAAGATCGTTTACGAAAAATGAACCCCGTCGTTTCGAGCGTGACGATATCAAGTTGGATGATGAGAGAACGATAGTGCTCGTATAATTAAAGTTATTCGATCATTTTGGCATTGACTGTACCAACGTAGATATATACATCTCGTGCCGGGATGGCAATAAATTTTCCAATTACTGTAAATTGAACAACTTGGACTCTGTAAAAGAGTATTCATAGATATAAAAAAACATTTCTTTTTACGATGTTACACGTGTAATTATATTTTAAACATTTTAATTATACAATGTTTCTAACATTCGTAATTTACCATTTAAGATTTTAACGTTTTAAACAGATTTTAATTTAATTAATCTCACACTTGTTATATTTCATTTTATTTCAAAAGAAAAAACAAACAAAAACAAAAAAAAAAAAAAAAAAGAAGAAGAAGAAAAGGGAAAAAGAAAAAACAAACAAAACAATAAAAAAAAAAATCTAATTTAATTTACAATTGTAATTACGTGCATTTTTACGTGTACGCACGTAATGATTATGTGTATGCATGAAATGATTCGAATAAAAGTAATTTTCAATAATAACTATTACATTTAATTTTGTACGTTTACTGTACGTAATTTATATTTCTTTTTTCTTTTATATTTTTTTTTTTTCGTTTTGTTAATAATTCAATTCAATCTAACTTAATTTAATTTAATTTAATTTAATTTAATTTAATTTAATTTAATTTAATTTAATTTACTTCAATGTAGTTTAGTTTTTAGTTTAGTATAGTTTCGTAAAATTACTTTTCCTCGGAAGCCATATTATTTGGAAAAACATTCTTAATTTTGAATATAACGATGATTTAACGAGAATTCAAAAGCGTATCACTTTATTTATGGATCGTGGATAATGTTCGCGAGAAATATATGTCAATGTTCATTTTATAAAACGATGTGTTCGATGTTCTCATATTTACTTAATAATTTTAACTTCAATTTTAACTCTCTCGTGAAATATTTACGATCACGATTATATCTTACAACAATTAATAAATTTATCGTTTCATTAATCGATCAATGAAAATAATATATAATATAAAGTAATACATAACTGTATATTGTAATTTATTTTTCTCTCGTATATTTATATTTCGTTCTACTTTAATTTCTACTTTAATTAAAAGAAATTTTTATGTAGGTTAATAAAAATTATTATCAAAAAGGAAAAGAAAAAATGGCCAATCGATGATACATCGTTTTTGTATGGTTATAAAAAAAAAAAAAAAGTAAAAAAATGTTTCCATTAAAAAGCTAACCGATCAATATTCTTTCGCATTTCTTTTTTTTTTCTTTTTTTTTTTTTTTTTTAGTTTTACTAACGTTTACTGAACGTATAATTCAACTAAAATGATAGAAAGGAGTTTATATTACATTTGATTAATAAATAATTTGCTACAGAAGTCAATGTCTTATTAAATTAAGTTAAATTAAATTAAATAAATTATATTACATGTCGTAACATGATTTAAATTAAATAAAATTTAATTAAAATGTAATATATATATATATGTATAATTTTTTGTAAGAAATTAAAAGAAAAAAAAAGAACAATGTATATATAATATTTATTAATTTTTTATAATTTTTGTTTTATGAAACAACAATCATCATGGTAAGTATAAAAAATATATCATAGAAATTGTCAATAATTTTAATTATTAATTAATAAACTTGTTGACCTATCACGAGTATACACGTGTTCGTACACGCATACAATTTACTCAATTATTAAAATATAAAATTACATTAAATGACATTATAATAAATATCGTTTATTGTGCCTGATAATGTATTTGTAAATATACACCAATATTTTCACATGCATACAACTTATGTAATTATTAAAGTATAAAATTATATAAATCATTATTACATAATATCATTTATTTTGTTGTATAATTAATTTTAAATATTATCGATTCTCTTATGCAATTCATTTAATTCAATTTAATTCAATTCAATTCAATTTAATTTAATGGAACATTGTCTTTAGAATTACATCATATTTAAAGTTTGTCATATATTAATAAAAATTTTAATTCAATTATAAATACAGCCGATTCATTTTTGATTTGTTCGATCATCCGTATTTTTCTTAATTAATGATAAATATTTTGTAAAAAAAAAAAAAAATGCTCTTGTCTCTTCCTGTCAATATCTCTTTCTCTCTCTTTTTTTTTTTCTTTCTTTCTACTTTTTAAGACAAATATTGTTTTTAATTAATGACAAATATTTTTGTAAAATAAATACTCAATATACATGAATATTTTGATTTAACGTAAATAATTAAATATTAGAGTTCAGTCATTTATATTATTACTATTGTTATTTAATTATAATTATCGATTATATTAATTTAAAATAATTATTTAAATGTTTAGAAATATTAATCCAATAAATAGACAGTGTTACTTTCTCTATGGTATAATAGACGATTAACGATGTGTTAAGAAAACGTAATCGATATCGTATAATACTCGTATTACATGTTTGATATTTAAGATGACTGTACTGTTAATTATACACTCACACACTCACACCCCCTCTCTCTCTCTCTCTCTCACTTAACACTTTCAAACATTATGACGAAATTACAATAAAAAGGGATTTCCTTTCTTTCAACTTGGAATTAAATTGGTTGAAAGCAAAAAAAACAAAGGAAACAAAACAGAAAAACACTCGAAGTATTTCGAAGAAGTCTAAACAAAAATGTATAATTACAAAAAAAAAAAAAGAAAAAAAAAATATGTACGACGTATATATAATATATAAGATCGATATTTTTCATCGATTTTTATTCGACTCTTACTTCGAAGAGATATCGAATGTAATGAAAATGTCATTGACTTGAATGAATTTTAAAGAGACGAAAAAAATTTACACCTTTACACCTTTATTATTATCAGATGATTTATTATCGATATCTAATCAATTGGTATATATATATATATATATATATATATGTATATATATATAAAAAGTGGGATATTAGATGCGTTATGTTCGACGATCGTGCATCACGAAAGTCAGTGCATTCCATTAAATTATTATTAGTGCACAATTAGTAACTTCCTACAGACATTCCAAAGTTACTATACATTAATACATATCTGTATATATATATGTATATATATATATATATATATATATATATATATGTATCGTATACATACATGTAAAGAAAAGAAGGATCGTTCGTATATTATACATACATACATATATACATTATTCTCGATCGTATATAACGAGTCTCTCTCTCTCTCTTTCTCTATGTGTATATGTATATATGTGTGTGTGTCTGTGGAATCTCTTTTGGCGAACGAATGAGCGTGGGTGATACTCTAATACTCGTTTTCTCGAGAATTCAGTGACGCTACGAACGTCGGACGCGTCATTTCTCATTCGTTCAACGCAGTACGAATAGTTCCTCTTTTTTTTTTTCTGCTTTCTTTTTCTTTTCTTTTCATTTCTTTTTTACGTATTTTCTTTTTTCTTTCTTTCCTTTCAATCTTTTTTTCGTTCCTTCTTTTTCCCACCTTGATTTAAAATATTCCAAATCAATAGAAAATTCAAAAAGTGAAACTAATTATTATTTATCATCGATTAGAACATTTTTGCGTAATATATTTGATCCCGTTTATTGATAAATTTCAAGAGATTATTATATAAAGTTTGTTAACCTTACGAAAAAAGAAAAAAGAAAAAAAAATATATATATATATATAAATCTGTAAGTATATATAATACATAAACAAAAATATATATAAACAAAAAACACAAACATCAACATACATATATGCATATATATATATATATATAAACAAATATATATAAATATGTAAATAAAAAGCATAAATATATATATATATAAATTTCGTCGTAATATATTCGATCCCTATTGTTAATAAATTTCAAAAAATTTTTATAAAGTTTCTTAACCTTACCAAAAATACATATATATATATATATATTTATTTGTATAATATACATGCAATTGTATAATATACATGCATAAAAAAAAACATATACAAACATCTACATACATACATACATATATATATATATGTACATGAGATTTATTTAATAAAAAATTGTATTATACGTATATTTCATATACAAGAATTAACCTGAATGAAGATAAGAAGATAAAAAGATAACACCTCGATCGTTCGTCACGTATCATACGTATCGTTCAATACAGAAAGAAGAACAAAAAGAAAAAAGAAAAAAGAAAAAAGAAGAAATAAGAAGAAAATTCTAGTTTCTCTATATGGAAAGATTTTACTTTCGCGGTTAATGCACATTACCTTTCCCTTTTTCATCTTCGACGAGAACGAGAGTTCTACTACGTCAAACGATCGTACGTGCGCGCGCGCGCGCGCACACGACTCGTTCTTTCTGTTTACGAAACAAACTTGTGAAGACACGATGTGACGTATGTAAAAGAGAGAGAGAAAGAGAGAAAGAGAGAAAGAGAGAGAAAAAGAGGGAGAGTTACTTACTTCAGTTCATTGAGTGACGCGCGCGCGTCCACACGTAAACATTTACGTATGTGTTAGTAAATACGTAAAACACATACATATATACACGTACGTACGTATGGTTTGGACAACGACCACACCTATAAGATTCAAGAGATAGAAAGATAGACAGACGCTTTCGTTTGTACGCGTGCAGAAAGATGGCCGCGTCGTTTAACCGTCATCATTCATCGGCTACATATAACATTATTATATTCATCGTTTATATTTGTTTCTATCTTAATACGTGTCCTATAATTCTCAGCGAAGAAAGAATTTCTCAAGGTAGCAGATATTATAATCGTGATGGCGTTTATGTGCCACCGAATCCAGCCGGCTATCAGACCTATGTCTACAAAGATAGGAGATATGGATATCAACCTAGCTACCTTGATCCTATTTACAGGGGTCCAACTAGGGCTCCAGAGGATCGTTACCTTTATGGGGTGAGCTTTATTACGTTTAAGAAAAAATGTTTTCTTTCTTTTTTTTTTTTTTTTTTTTTTAAATCACGTCTCCATTCCTTTTTCTTTTTTTCTTTTTTTTTTTTTTTGGTGCATTTTCATCGCCTCTTGCTAAGGTCTAACGTGGATGAAACAGTGTAATACATCTTCGATTAATATATAGGGTAAAATGATGGTTTTTTTAAGGACATGACACCTAGTGTACCGTTACCTGGAATACTCGGTGGATGGCGACAGGATCTTCAAGGAAAAGAGAGACAGGATTCTTCAAATTTAAAAACTGATGTTTTTGTTACAACCAGATATGGACAAGTTCAAGGATTTGAAGTTAATTTATATGACGATCCGAATGCACAGCATAGACCTTGGAATGTACAAGTTGAAAGAATTACAAAAAATGTTAATGTATTTCTGGGAATACCTTATGCTATGCCACCTACGAAGGATGGTCGTTTCAAGCCACCAAAGCCGCATAGGTTTGTATATATTATTTGTTTTATTTATTTCCAATATATTTTGATTATAATTTTTATTTCGTTTTAGAGGATGGCAACTCTTACAGGCCGTTGATTGGGGTCCAGCGTGTCCACAACCCAGCTCATATACTGGGGCTACAAAAGGAGTACGCGACGTAGATGAAGATTGTTTGTATTTAAATATCTTTTCGCCCAATGTAAGTTCATTGATATTTAGATTTAATAGTTATTAAAGAGTGTAATAAATAAGAATGGATAAATTTGATTACAGATTGATTCAGGATTAGCACAGCCATATTCAGTGATGCTTTATATACATGGAGGTGAATTTACTCATGGCGCAAGTAATTTATTTCCGGCACATATATTGGCAGCATTTTATGACGTAGTAGTTGTATCTATAAATTATAGATTGGGAGCGCTTGGTAAATTTTTTGAGTAAAAAAAGTATCTATAAAAATCTCTATATATTATTTGTCTGTTTATTCATTCGTATATCATTTCTTTTTTTTTTTATCGCTGTAGGATTTTTAAGTACAGGGGATGAAAATAGTCCAGGAAATTATGGTATTTTAGATCAAGCAATGGCATTACGATGGGTTTATGATAATATTGGTGATTTTAATGGTAATCCTGATGCTATAACATTGTTTGGACCTGGAGCTGGTGGAGCAAGCGCAGGCTTATTAATGGTAGCACCAAGGTAATTTATATAATTATTAACTTTTTTTTATTTTATATAATTTTTCTTTTTCTTTTTTTCTTTTTTTCTTTTTTCTTTTTTTTTTTTTTTTTTTTTTTGATTGTTTTGTTTTATTATAGAACACGACAAATGGTTTCAAAAGTTATTGCACAATCGGGCTCGGCATTAGCCGATTGGGCAGTAATAATGGATAAATATAGAGCACAAAATACATCAAGAGTTTATGCAGAAATGCTTGGTTGTAGTATAGAGAGCAGTTGGAAATTAGTGCAATGCTTGAAAGATGGTCGTAATTTTTTTGAATTGGGAAACTCTGAATTTAAACCACACGTAGGAATGTTCCCATGGGCTCCCGTATTAGACGTTAATTTTACAGTACCACGTGATAATTTATACGAGGATTGGGCAGCTTCTGATTGGCGTTTCTTTGCAGAAACTCCTGAAGAAAGTATTAAAACTGGAAAATATAAACGAGATTTGGCATATATGGGAGGTGTTACCACTCAAGAGGCAGCATTTATTTTATGTAATATAAATTTTAATATCAATGATAATATATTGATTGTTACATAATTCAATGTATTAATTATGCTCATTTAATTTCAGATAACAATGAAACATTGGCTAGGAATGATTATATAATAGATAAAGAATTATTCGATCAAAAAATTTGGGAATTAGTTTTACGTTATAATTATACACTTAATCCACAAGGTGTTTACGAAGCTATAAAATACATGTACACATATTGGCCAGATCCAATGAATGTTACACACATTCGTGATCAATATATAAATGTATCTATCCAATAATAATTATTAGTTTTTTATTTTTTAATTTTTTTTTTTTTTCTACATATGTGCATGTAATTAATAATTTTAATTATATTTCAGATGTTAACTGATTTTCATTATGTTGCACCATATGATAAAATAGCAAAATTATTAGTAGAGAAACATGTGCCTACTTATTTGTACGTTTTAAATACGACTACAGAAGCCTTTAGACTGCCACATTGGAGACGAGTACCTCATGATACCGAATTACTTTGGTTGACTGGTGCACCTTTTATGGATGTTGGTACGTTTATGGATATTGACACACACACATATATATATATATATATATATATATATATACATAATCTTAGTTATTTTTATAATAGTATATTGAATCTAATCTTTCGAATGTAGAATTTTTCCCTGAAAAATGGAAATTAAGAAGAGATATGTGGACGGAAAATGATCGTAATATGAGTCGTTTCTTTATGAAGGCATATTCTAATTTTGCAAAATATGGGTATTTATAATTATTATTTATGATGCATGCAAAATACGTAACGCATATATATATATATATCGTTATTATCATTATTATATATCGTTTCAGACATCCAAGTCCTTCACAGATTTTGGGATTACATTTTGATGTTGCTAAATATGGTCAATTGCAATATTTAAATATTAACACAACATTCAACAGTTCAATTATGATAAATTATCGTCAAACCGAAAGTGCATTTTGGTCGATGTATTTACCAACGGTTATTGGTAGACTAGTCCCAACATATCCACCTGTTACCGAGGTATTTATAATAATGGTTTGAAAATAATAAAAAAAAATGTAAATGATATTGTTTATATATTAGTATTATGAATTATTATTATTTTTTTTTTCTTTTTTTTTTTTTTCTTTTTTTTTTCTATTGTAGTACTGGTGGGAGCCTAAACAACCTTTACAAATTGCATTCTGGTCAATGTCAACTGCCTGTTTATTATTGATGGTAGTTTCGGTAGTTTGCTGTATGCTTTGGCGTAATGCCAAAAGGTAAGAAAAGATAAACAGAACCAAATCCATGTGACTACATTTAACTGGGTGAGATTAAATCCATAGTTTTGTAGTGTATAGGGACATTGGTTCTGGTATTTTTATTCTTTTTTATTTTTATTTATTTATTTATTTATTTATTTTTTTTTTTTTTTTTTTTTTTTTTTTTTTTTGATTTCATTACATTAACAGTTTATCATTAAATATAATAGAGTTTTGCACAATTTTATTAAATTATTGTATATATATAATTGGTGGTATATTTCACTATTAATTATATAATTTACATTCATTATGATATGTTTGCTTAGCAAAACATTAGCTGCCAGGATGTACGCAGGTAATTCATAAAATATAGAATTGTGCATGATATCACAAATTTAATTTAATTTGTTTACACGCTGATTTATAAGACATTAGTATTTCACGTTTGTAAATTATATCACGTTTATAAATAATATCATATATTTTGTAATAATAAGATTAAATTTTTGTGATATATTTAAAGTGACATTTATTATATTTTTGATTTTTTTTTTTTTTTTTTCTTACAGACAATCTGATCACTACTATAGCGGAGACATCTTGATGATACGAGAGGATGAACATTCGTCGGAAGGAATCGAAAATTTGAATCGTGCTTCTAAAGAAAATATATACGAGTATCGTGATTTACCACCAAGAACTAGAGTACCACGACAGAATGAAGCGAGATTACAAGAACGTTTAGCGCAGAATAGAAAATTTAGTTCAACGCCATCGTTAAGAAGTAATTCAAATGTATCTTTAAAAGATATGAGATCAGAAGGTTTTGTTACGAGCTCTCCAAATGGTAAACCTAGGCTCAATAAAGCCGCCAGTCAATCTACACTGCCCAAGATTAAAAGTAAAACACAATTAGTACAAGGTGTACCACAAACAGCTGTTTAAGCAGGTTAGTTTATAAATACCAGTTTTTAACTTTTTTTTTTATTTTTTTATATATATATATATATATATATATATATATATATAAATATTATAAAAATCTGAATTAAAAATTCGGGACATTTTTGAAAAATAAAGATCTAAAGACTAATTAATAGAACATTTTAGAAATATTTTCTGAAAATATAATAACAAATGATGTGCCATAAAAGAACCTTTGAGAAGCAGCTATTGAGAACTGATATAACAATAATGGCGGCTATATATAATAATAGCTAAAAATACAACAATTTTTATAAAGGTTCTAACATCAATTTATGGTACTTAATAAAAATGATTAAATGTTATCGAATACAAGACATTCCTAGAGAATCAAAAGATTAATTTTAATCGCATTATTACCATTATATAATAAGGATAATATTTTATACAACCTTTTGCAGAAAAATATCTTTATTTTTACTGCAATTTATCCGTCCATTATATCTTAGAAATATATAGAAAAAAAATATATGTATATTCTGGTACAATGTATATATCAAAAGATACTTCGAAATAATTACATGGATTTAATAATATAAGTTTAATTATCGTACTATTTTGTAAAAAAAAAAAAAGAAAAAAAAAAAGAAAAAGAAAAAGATTATTGAGTTTACTAAAAGATATTATTTGCTGTAGCACATAATTAAATTTATAATGAAAATATTTTCCAATTCATAGTTGGGATAATATATCTCGTTAGAAAAGCAAGAAGATTGTATATATCAAGTTTTTTATAAATCTTTTTTCTAGCATATCAATCAAAGTTCAATACAATTTTATTTGATAATGATAAGATTGGTGTCTTATGATATGAAGATTTTTTTCTTTTTTTTCTTTTTTACTTCTATTAATCAAATGAGATTTTTATTTGTAATATATAAACATATATATATATAAATGATTTCTTTTATATATATATAGAATAAAAGTCAGATATATTTATATATTCTGCATTATTGCAAATACGATCAAATACGATGACTTTTATTCATCTTTTATTAGCTACATGTAATATTATTTCTGTGCTATGTTTTGATAATATATATATATATATATTATATATATATATATATTTTCATTTTATGGATATAAGTATAAAAAAGATACATATGATAATATATGTACAATACTTTTGTATAGTATTTTTAAAGATATATTTGAAAAATGATTATACTATATTTAAAATAAGTTAATATTTTAATTATTTTAAGAATACGTAGTAAATTTACTACATGCACATTTTGACTCAAGGTACCTATCACAAATGCATTATTTATATCATAGTTTAACTTATATGTTTAACAAAAGAATATATATACATTTATATATATATATATTTTTTTTTTATATTCCTCATAAATATGTCAGCTTCGATGTACAAGTGCAATGCATTTCTACGCATGAAAAATAGATTCCTAGATGATAGTCGTCTATTCAGATAATTTTCATAATTATTATTTATATTTTTAACTGAACAAATTATTTCATTATTACTGTAAACAATATTTTACCATTAGCGATCTCATTACTATTGACATTATATTATTGTAATATTGATAAGTATATTTTGCGTTGGATGATTTCTCATGTTGCTTGCGAACAGAAGTATTAATAAGATATATATTTATATAAACATGTTTCAATTTTTTTTTGTTGCTTTTTTGTTTTTTTTTTTTTTTTTTTTTCTACATTCAGACTCGTGATTTATATACAAAGAGATAGAAAATATAAAACGTAATAAAAATGAGATACAAAGTAAATAATACATTAAAAGAGTGTTAAACAAATTGAATAATAAATTATATTTATAAGAATCAACGAGTTATTACTGAACCAAAATAAAAATGTAAAAACGCATTCAAATATGCCGCCATTCTTAACAACCAATAGCGTCGTGCTATAAAAGCCGCCATCTTTTCATATATTTGAATGCGTACAAATTTTTTCAAGACGAATTAATGTCATAACGATTTTCATTTTTTAAGTCAGACGATGATTAGAAAGTTCTTTTCTTTTTTGTTTTATATATAATGTTAATGCTAACTTTTCAATATAGTAAAAATGGAAATTAAAAATCGATATTCTATTTAAGAGTTAAATTTTCTTTTCTTTTTTTTTTTTCATCTATTACAAATCTTATATTGCTGTTGGTTAAATGTATTGTCATTAATTTGTTATTAATCATTTTATATATATTATATGACGAAGATTTTATATGGAATTAAAATCAATCTGTTAAAATGAATTCTACGGATACAGAGGTGAGCTCAAGTCTACGATTATATTAAATAAAATATAATATCACGTTTATGTTTATTATTTTTATTTGATTACTCTATATAGGATGCTTTATCAATTGGGAAAAAGAGAGAAGATCGTGGAATACAATTGAAGTATAGATTTGATCCATTGAATCTCGATGTGAAATATCCTGACACTGCAATATTACTTTTGCAATGTCAAGAAAATACAATACTTTTGAATGCTGCAGCTGCATTATCCAAATATGCTACTAAATCTGATGAAAATATACGTATACTTTTTGATCTTGATATCGTTAAAAATATAATACCATTGATCAATCATGAAGATTTATTTACACGAAGGTTAGGAACATTTTATGATCAAAAAAAAAGAAAAAATAGATCAATATTTTAAAATATTATATTTATAATATTTCATATGTTTATAATAAACAAATACAGATTTGCTGCAAAATTATTAGCTGAAATGATGGCTATACAATCGGTTAAAGATTTCTTATTGGAATCCGATTATTATATACCTTATTTCACAAAAGTATTAATCAATGAACAGGATTTATTTATGCAAGAATTTTCTTCGGTTATACTCGTTGAATTATCGAAAGAAATTTATGGTATCGCTCGATTGTTAGAACAATGTCCAAATATGAATTTTCTTTACGAAAGAATACAATCTACAGATCCAGACGTAAAGAAAAATAATATAGAAATAATATACAATCTGATACAGGATCCGATAGGCGTCCAAGAGATTATTAATGCTGAAGTTAGTATAACAAATATCATTAAACATATATATAGTACATATATAGTATATATTTACTAGATTATATTCATATATATTTACTATTGAAATATTTTTATATATTTTATAATATTATAATATAAAATAAATAATCATTATAGAATTTTAGTTTTCCTTTGATATATCGACTTTTTCAAGAACCTTATCCAGAGATTCAAAATATAGCCTTAAACGTTATTGGTGAATTATTGGCAAGGAATAAGGATGAATATATACAAAATCTTTTTCGACAGACAAAGGGTTTAGATGCACTGTTAAATTTTCTTGATGTAAGAAATCTTTGTAGGACAATTCTATATATCTGTTAGTAGTGTTATCTAATTCGTTCAGAATGACGATTGGCGTGACTTACATTCCAAAGTATTGAAGATACTCAGCTTGGCTTCGGATAATCATAAAACGATAGAATTATTGAATAGTATTGGTGGTATTCAAAGAATTTATAAATACATGGAAAATACATCAAATTCAAAACTATTTGCGGATGCTTTTGATGTTGTCATTCATTTTGCTGATATTCATATTGGAAGAAAGGTTTCGTAAAATTTATTCTTTTATTTCGTTATAATCATAGATTTATTGTCTGTTAAAAGATATTTCTTTTCATTTTCTTTTCCTTTTTCAAAGGCATTATATTTGAATGGAATTGTTGATCATTTGATTAATACATTACAAAAAATTGTACAACCTGATATGTATCTTACAATATGTTATGGCATTGGCAAAATGGTTTTGTATGGTCCTGCTAATGAAAAATTATCTACCGAAAATGTTATCAAAAATATTTTAGGTTTTAAACATATATTTTGTCGTTCGTTCATAATAATAACGTATAAAGATTTCCCTTACGAAATTCATTTATTGTATTTTTCTCAGATGTATTAAAGAATGATAATTTAAAATGGATTACGAGGAAATCGGCGATGTTTGCGCTTAATGAATTATTCAATAGCAATGCGGATAATTGCGAGAATTTCTTGAAACTTCATGGCGAGGTAAATAAGAAAATATTTATCGATGTAAATTTAAATGAAACGAAAGGAAATTTTTTTATTAGCGAATAAAATCGAAGAATTTTCTTTAATCGTCCTTATTAAAGAATTATTGATGCTTGATAGAATCCAATCAAGAATAATTATGTATTATGTATTGATGCAAATTTTTCTTTCTTTCTTTCTTTCTTTCTTTCATTTTAGGATTATTTAATATGGCTGATCAAACAATCATACGAAAATGTACCATTAGAAATTCGACTGATAGCTGTTCAAGCACTGACCGTTATAGGAAATCATTCGACGTTGAAAAATTTTGTGATTAAAGATGAAACTATAGATGCTTTGTGTACACTATTCGAGGCACGTTTATTTCGATCATCGTAAATAATAAAATATTTAATGAATCTATCGTTTCCTATTTTTTTTTTTTTTTTTTTTTTTTTTTTTATAATTCATTAGGTAGATTGCCCAAGCATGGACGAATTTAAAGTAATTTCTTGCCAAGCTCTTTCAATGTTCTGCGTTGATAAAATCGGAAGGGATGCATTTCTCAAAATTCACGGTCCGTCTAAATTATATTATTTACTATCAGATTTGCATTCTATTCCGGTAAGAAATGCTGCAGTTCAATTAATTCAATTATTATCCGCTGATCCAGTTTTGGCAAATGTATTCGTACAGACAAAGTATTTGTCATAGTAAGCTCATTATATTTATGTTATATAATTATTAATTGATTATTAATTTTTATTGGATATATTAAAAGAAAATTAATAACATATATATATATGTATTTATTTATTTATTTATTTATTTATTTATTTATATACACATGTATATGATAAAATTATTTATTGTATAATTAATTATTAATCGTTTAGCATGTTGAATAATCGTGTATCGACAAGGATCATACCATCATGGGATACTTGCATAGAAGCTCTTTTTAATTCTCATTTACCAGCCAAATTTGCATTCACCGGTCGACTTTCATTGCACGATATAACCGAAGATGGTTTTTATGTTTTACGTCAAAATATTTGCCCGTATGTATTCTATCATTTAATTAATTAAATCAATTGAATAAGTCAGATGTAATTTGTTTTTAATAACACATAAATTATTTTTAGATTTCCTGTATTAAATGATATATTTCGTTTTAAATTTTGTCCATTGGAACCTGTTTATGTAGTGAATACAGCACGATCATATTCTTCGATTACTACAAATAATAATAATGATAATAAAAATAATGACAAAAATATGGAAGGTATAATAGAGAAATATTTTCTATAATAAAAAGTCTCTTGAGAATATTTTCTTTTCTAATATTAATTTAATTCTTCATTTGTTTCTTTTTTCTTTTCTTTTTTTTTTTTTTTTTTTTTTTTTTAGAAGCTAAAAATTCGATTATAAACGAGAACGCTTCAAAAGGAATATTTCTATCAGACGAAATTCTAAATAGTTGGTTGCAATTAATGTTTGGTCGATTGCAATTAGATCCGTATCTCTGTGAATATATTGATATTTTAAAATGCAAACTTGTAGCTATGGAATCGAAAGATTTGTGAGTATAACGAAGAATAATTATATTATTATATAATAAGTATATTTCTTTAGATCAGTAATTTTTATTCTCTATTATCCTTTATCTCTATTATTTATTATTTATCCATTATTTCAGATCACACTGTATTATCTAACTTCTATATTTTCTTCTATCTCTCTCTCTCTCTCTATTTCTCTCTGTCTATCTATTATATTTATTATATATGTTTATCAACTATTATATCTATTTCTATTATCTATTATCTAATTTATTTTATTTTATTTATTTATTTCTTTTTCTTCTCAAATAATCAACTTCTCAAAACTAATCAAAATTAAAATCACAAAAGAGATGTTAGATTAGTTCAAGGTTAGACAAAATAGATATAATTAATTATGTTTATCCTATATTAAGAACTAATCCATGATAATTAGGATGGAGTAATATACAGGGTGTCTGAAAAATATGTATACATCGATTAAAATAAGATTTAATTTCTTTTAATCAGAATTAAACGTAAAAGAAATAAAAAAGATAAATTTTGAATTTTCTTATAAATTATTACAAATTAATATTGTATGTAATAAAATTTGATCAAATCGATTGCACAAAAAAAGGAATAAAAATTTAATGAATTATTGCCTATAAAAATGTAAGATACACACACACACATATATATATATTTTTGTTTTGTTTTGTTTATATATTATAGAATAATCAATGAAGAACCAAATTTGGTAAACATTTGTACCATCGCTTCGCGTGCAAAAATGTTAGCCGAGTTCGTTGCACGTCAAATGTCAGGACCTGACCCTAGTGGCACGTGCGTAGATCATCAATTAGAAGTCCACTTGAGAGAGATCAAAGAATCCATAGGAACGAGCGTGATTCCTCTCGGACAGCTGCGTGTCGGTTCTTATCTAGAAAGAGCAGTACTTTTTAAAGTATTAGCTGATAAAATATGTCTTCCAACTGCTTTGGTACGAGGAGAATATGGTACCGCTTGGGTCGAGATTGCTATACCACAAGTATATTTATTAGCATATACATATATATATATATATTTATATATAATTTGTATTTTTTAATATTCATATATTTTCATTTTATTTTATTTTATTTTATTTTATTTTATTTTTATTCTTTTTAAAACTGTAGTAGTATCCAATATATTTATATACAATTCATATTTCATTCATTCATTCATTCATTCATTCATTCATTTATTTATTTTTATTTCTAAATTGAAATATATCTATATATAATTCGTATTTGTTAATATTTATCATTTTATTTATTTATTTATTTATTTATTTATTTATTTATTTATTTATTTATTTATTTTCTCTTTTTTCTAGATCGAGGTACCACCCGAAGACACTTGTTTTATGGAATATTTAATGAAAGAAGGACCATGTACCGATTGGATCGTAAGGGATATCTCATTATTGGAAGAAAATCAATTATCGTCGAAGAAAATATTTTCGCAGGTTCAAAGTGTAAGTAATATCGTTGTACCATGGAAATTACAACAATCAATTTTTCCATCGAAGTTAATGAAACCTAACGTTATAGTAGATTTGATAGAAAAACCTGGTCGATTTATATCAATCGATAGTGAATTGGGTAAAGCATATAGAAGTAAAAAAATCGTTTGCGATTTGATATGTTCGTCTGAATTATGAGATTTATTTTTGAAAAAAAAAAAAAAAAAAATAGAAACAAAAAAAATCTTTTCAACTTATTAAGAAGAATTTTTTAATTTTTCATCCTACGTGTTACAATTAATGCATTCCTTTTTCTTCTGTTTTTTTTTCTTTTTTTTTTTATTATTTAATTTAAAAATATTGTTTTTGTAATTTGTTAACAACGTTCGTTTGCCATTGAAAATTGTTATAACAAAAAGGATTCTTGTTTTTTTAATTCAAAGAAACTTGATTTGAGTGTGTGTGTGTGTGTGTGTGTGTGTGTGTGTGTGTGTGAGGGGGGCAGTGACAAGTATTATAAAACATAGTACTTGTGTATTATTTATTTTAATAACAAAATATAAAATATTATTTACACTCGTATCATTGCGTTTGATGTAATTATCATAAAGCTATTAATAAAAGCTCATTAATATATAATAACGAAATTGTAACAAAGATATTATTGATGAACATTACATACCATTTTATTATAATTATATTGTAAAATAAACATCAAACGCGTTATATCGAAATACTGTCGGAAAAAAAAAAAAATATATATATATATAATGAAATTACATGTATACGTGGTATGTATATAAAAGTTATGCGTTAGAAATGGATGAAAGAAATGTTGACGTAGCATGAAATCATGAGCAATTATAGAAAAAAAAAAAAAATTAAAAAAAAAATTAAAAAAAGAAAAGAAGAAAACTCTATCAAACAAATTATGTCTATGTATGTACATTACATTCTTTTTCATGAAAAACAAAAAAAGAAAAGAAAAAACAAGAACGGGGATACGTCCCGTTGATTTTACATTGATCTAAATATAATTTTAAAAACGACGATAAGACGTTCATATCATCACTATGGTGGTAATTGTGTTGATGGATGCCTTTGCTGTCTGGACTCGCCTAATTTAACTAAACCAAAGAAACTCTTGTCGTGTTGAAAAAGTGTATATCTATCTATACCAATGTCTTTAAGAATCAAAATGTCTCCAGCTTGAAGAATGGTCACCTGTGCCGAGAAACAAGATCGACTTTTGTGACCAACGCTCGGACTGAAGATCTAAAAGAATAAAAAGAAAAAAAAAAAAAAAAAAAAAAGAAACGAGAAAAAACGAAAATTAATTTTTATATTCGATTGTTTTGATTTAATTTAATTTTAAATTTCAATTGCACAGCAATTACCGTGCATTGAAACAATGGCCTGTTGTTTATCAATAAATGAAAACCATTTTCATCGTGTTCATCCAAATAATGAATTTGTGCATAAACCAAATATAATCCAGGCTCGTGGACAGTGAGTTTACCGTCATTGGCTAAAGCAAAATATTTATTCATCCCTAAATCTGATACCCAGTCGCTTGGTCTCCAAGCTTTGAAGATACCATTTCCATGACGAGCTCGGCCATTACCGGTATGTTCATCATCTTCAGAGAATAATATGCTATCGGCGCCATAATGTATTGCACAAACCTGACGAGGTGCTCTCAAATGACGTCTATTAACTGCTCGACGTAATCCTTTAGAAACGTTTGAGATCTCCTAGAAAATTTATTATATTATTTATTTACTTTTTTTTGTTTTGTTTTATTTCTTTATTTCTTTATTTTATTATTTAATGATGAAAAGAAAAAAAAAAAGAAAGAAAGAAAGAAAAAAAAACGAGAGAAATGAAATTTCCTAATCAATTATTCAATTGATCTTTTAATTAAAAATAAATCCGATCGAACGTTTCTTCTTTCTTCTTCTTTTTTTTTTCTTCTTCTTATTTATTTATCTTATTCAATCGAAGATATCGTTTGTACGTTTTTTTTTGTTGCGATTTACCATATTGTCGTGAGCTTGTTTCCAATTGGCTCGATCTGTATAATCCTTTTCTCCTTCATCAGGCTGCAGAATTGATCGAGCAATTTCGTCGCTTAAATTATCGTCATTGTAGCGACTCGAAGGAAATGCCCGAGACGTTTCCGGATGCGTGTGGGAGTTAAATTTCTTTGGAGGATGTCTTTCCGAGGAAATGATTGATCTAAAGGTATAAATTGAATAAGCACAAAATATTTATATTATTATTTTTCAAGAGTTTAGAAAGAAATAGAAAATACATCTCGAGTTATACTTCATTCATATATTTCTTTAAATTATTTCGAACTATTTCATGTATCAACGTACAATTATTATCAATAATAATAATAATAATAATAATTGCAATAATTAATAATAATAATAATAATAATAATAATAATAATAATAATAATAATAATAATAATAATAATAATAATAATCAAGGAAGAATGATAGATCAGTAGGTATGAAAGGAGCAAATAATTTATATAATTATTTTTAAAAATTTATAAAAAGAATTATTTTATAAATATTTATAAATTAATATTTTTACGATGAACTATTTTTCAAATATCGAAAAAAAGAAAAAATTCAACAAAATATTTAATAAAAATCTAGCTCAAGTTGATACATAATTACGTGTTAATAATAATAACAATGACTATTATTTCCTTAAATCAATCAATGAAGTAGATGGATGAGAAAGAAAGAAAGAAAGAAAGAAAGAAAAACAAAAAAACAAAAAACATACTAAATAAAATCTTTACTCACTCGGGCAAAGAACGATCATTAATCGCTATTTTTCCAGAATCATCGTTGTTATGAAAACGATGCCTCGACGATCCAATTTTTCTTTGAGTTTGATTTCTTTGACGTGAAGTTCTATTCGTAACGGCACCATCGTCCGAATGATTTTCCTCCCTTATCGATCTTTTCCTTTTGATCGGATCGAGATCAACGGCGTCAAGATTTTTTTCCTTATTACGAAGATCATCGTCGAATCTTTCTTTTATATTGTCCTCGTTGTTCGCGAGTAAATCAACGTTCTCGAAACGTTCACGTTCAAGATTACGATGACTTTCGCGGACATTTTTTTCAAATTTTTCACCTTGCTTAGCTTCGGCTTTCCTTAATGCGGCAAATAATTCAACCAATGCCTTATCCGAAACAGGATCCTGAGTGGACGTCGATTCGAAATCGGTAGACATTGATTTTGACGTTGACGTTGACGTCGTTGTTTTTGTTTTTGTTATTGTTGACTTAGTAGTCAATCCTTTAGAGATGTCGGAGTTCTTTGAAATAATGGATAAGGTGCGATAATCACTGGAATAATCGTGTGACGACGATGACGACGACGACGACGATGACGAGGACGAGGAAGACGACAATGACGACGATGATGACGAGGATGAAGACTCGTCATCGTAATTCGAATCGTATTCTGCGTTATCGATATCCACCTCACCTGGATCTTCCTCGTCTGCAGATTCTCCGGCATAAAGCTGTAACAACGATCAATATTGAATTATTTATATCTGTTGTTTACATTTCTCTTTTTTTTCTTTCTCTCTTCTTCTTTCTTTTTTTCTTTTTTTTTTGCTGATTTACATTTATATTATCATTCTTTATTATCATATTTTATTTCTATTATTACACATTACGTAATATAAGAAATCATCGTATCATTTTATAATTGATATTATTTATACTTCTTTAAATTTAATTATTTATACTTGTTTAGATTTTTTTTTCTTTACTTTTTTTTTTTTTGTTTTTATTTACTTTATATCATTGCTTTTTATTTATCATATTTTATTTCTTATACTTTTATATTATATTATTTCATATATCACTTTTCTTTTTTATTATTACATATTATTACACGTATTTTATCATTTTATTACTATCTACTATTTATACTTTTGATACACTATGCATATGCATGTATGTAGATAAATGCATTCTTTGATATTAATCTTTTATATTATTATTTTAATAGATTATTATGTTATTTACATTGTTGTTGTTGATTTTTTTTTCTTTTGTTAATAAATTAATTCAAATAAAAATTATTTTGAAATTTAAACGTATCTCAAAAGTTATATCCCGATAGATCTCATTTTGATAAATATCAACGATATTCTCTATATGTATATAAATATTAATTCTATGATAAATCATACGCTACGTATTAGTTCTCAGTATGAATTATTCAATTGCGATAATATTATCAATCAACTTGTTTTACATTACTCGAACAAGTATGTTTATTTATAGATACATATATACCGTTTATATATATATATATATATATATATATATCATATATAAATATCTGATAATTGTATTGTTGAATATTATTTAAAGAATCTCTAATGATTAATTAATCATTTTTCTTTTTTTTTTCTTTCTTTTGAAAAAAAAATTTAATATCTTTAAAACCATTCCAATCTAATTTTCGATAGGAACGAAATAAGTTTATATATATATATATAAAAAAAAAAGAAAAAAAAAACGAAAACGAAAAAGAAAAAGAAATATTTAATTATTATTAAATAAATATGAATAAAACGACAAATGATATATATTTCAAATTATTCGATATAATATGAATTTATTCGTAATAAATATGAATGAAGTAACGAAATGTAATAATAATTAATGCGTATAAGTATGGACAATTCTAAACATTAAAATCACGTTCATCAAATTTAATTACGCGGAAATCCGAGTTCATTGATCGTTGAACTCTACTTGCAAATGTAACACCAACGCAAACTTTATCGTCTAACGCGTTAGAATTAAACGATAACCTTTATTTCTCTTTTATTCCTTTTTTTTTCTTTTTTCTTTTTTTTTAATATTTTTTCTTTTCTCTCATGTTTATATTTATTAACTTGTTTGAACGAAGAACGAAGAGAGATAAAAAATTCATCGAATGTCCAAATTGATTCGATTAAAAAAAAAATAATTCCTTATTCTTTTTCACAATCTTTCAGAATGGAATTATAATTATCACTTTCTATTTACAAAAATGTATCTAATCTTTTATCTTTATCTCATACCACACGAAGGATCCAAAGATAAGAAATAGAAATTACTTGAAACTTTACGACGTTTATACTTATTTAATGTTATAATTCTAAACCACAAATTTTCATTATTCCAAGGGGAATTATGTGAGTTATTATAATTTACTATATTATAATAATAATAAATTTCTTTTTCTTCTCTTTTTTTTTTCTAATATTTTGTTCAAACTTTATCATCAAACTTTTAAGTTCGTATGAATTAGCAATAATATGACCATGTACGTATAAGTCCGTGAAATTTATTTTCTCAAAAATTATAAACGTAATTTACGTAATTAAACGAAATGACATTTCAACGAGAATACTTTATCACGTTAGATTTTAATCTAAGTAATGCAAATGTACGAAAGAGGAAATCTTTATTATTATTATTATTATTATTATTATTATTATTATTATTATTATTATTATTGTTGTTTTCTTATGGAGATAAGATTCAATATAATATACAAGGAAATTTATAGAAGTTTTCATTGAAATTCTCGACGAGTTTGCCGTTCTTAGAAAAAACCGGTTTGTTTACGTACTCATACACACACACATAATATGTATATATATATATATATATATATATATATATATATATATATGTATATATATATATACTCTGCCGTATCTAATATCAGTAATCTCCGTTACAAATAAAAATCTATTATTGTCAATGCCTTTCGTAATAGAATCATTGATTTCTGTCTGAGTGAAAGACAGATAGAGAGAAAGACAGAGAGAGAGAGAAAATAAAGAACAAATATAAAAATAGAGAATAATATCATATTATCAAACAAAACTGTTTACAATACGATTACTTATCAAATAATCAAGCTAAACAGTCTTATAAACGTAAATAATTAATTCTTTTATATTTGTATACATGTATGTGTGTATGTGAGAAAGAGAAAGCGTGAGAGAGAGAAAAGGCAAAAAAAAAAATATATATATATATATATATATTATTTAACAAGATTTTTTTAAATTAATTTTTTTTTTTAATAGTCGAGTTATAAAATCCTATAAACATAAATAATATATATATATATATATATATATATATATATATATATAAATGTAATTAATAAAATAATGAATTTGTTGAATCTTACCTGTTCCTCGAATGCTTTCAATTCGTCCAAAAGATCTTGTTGTAAAAATCTATGTTTTAGACTTTTAACATCTCTTTTCAATTCTTCGATCTCACGAGAATTGACCAACGAACAACGTAATTTCCATGTTTCCAAAGCGAGACATAAAAGTGCTATTAACAATGCGACTGTACTTAATACAGTATATTTGTTTGGTCTGAAACGTTGTTTGTTAAAGCCCCGTTCCAAATCAGCCTGCGATATACTCAAGTTTTCACGTGAAAAGTTTAAAAAGGAACGCGTTTCTTCCTTTACATTCGAACGATTCAAAAGTTTTTGTTTCAATTTCATAGCGTTCCCACCCCCGCCATCCTCATCGGACAAGACAGTAGTCATTTTCGTATATATATATATATATTTTTTTTTTCTGTTAACTAACCAAACTAGATCACTAGATTATCTTATCTATCTCTCCACTAGGGATTATAATAATATATCACTAGATCGAATCAATTATAAATCATTTGTTTCTTGTCATTGCATTTTTACGATAGTCGTGATAATTGTCATTAATCTCTTCTTCGTTTTTTTTTTTTCTTTTGTTTCGTTAGGTCTCACCAATCCACGTAATCATAATAATAAAAATTTTTGTTTCGGTCTTATCTTGCGTGCTTCGAAGATGAAAAAATCTGATTTATTAGATCAGTATACCTGGATCATCTAAATAAGAAGCAAAAAAAAATCTATCAGAGAGATAAGAGATATTGAATCAGAGATTTTTTATATGTGCATGCATCTATATATGTATATATGTATACATATATATATATATATATATATATATGTATGTATTTATGTATATGTATGTATGTACGTATGCATTTAAGGTCGACGGATGCATTCGTACGATCTACCTGCACTTTTAAGGACGAAACGTTAATCACGCGAGGAAGATAGAACAATGCTTTTGTTCGACGCATTTCGCAGATAGTTATTACGATCTTACTCGTCGTAATATAATAATAATGGGGAAAATAAAAGCTGATAAATATACGTTCTGTCATTATTCCTTCACATTTTTTTTCTTTTTCTTTTTACTTGTGTTTACTCTTCGAGAGATTTATTTTTGGAAGGAATGGACGAAGGTCGGAAGACTCTGCCTTTTGACGATTAGAAAAATATAATGAATATAATAAATATTGTGACAGCAGAGTATTTGTTTTCTTTCTTTCTTTTTTTTTTCCTTTTTTTTCTTTTTTTTTTTTTTTTTTTTTTTTTTTTACTACAAATTCTAATAAATTTTTTTATGCCGATGCTATCTAACTGCAATTAGATTGGACAATATATAATTTCATAATTCTTATTATTTTAGAGATCTATAAAACGAACAAAGAAAGCGATATATTTTTTGAGTATCTTGTAACGAATTTAAATGGTTTTTCTTTTTTTTTTTTTTTTTAAATTAATAGAACCTAATAATAATTGCAATTCGATTGGATAATAAGCAATGTCGAAATCGTTAATATTTTATAATTAAATAGAAAGCACGGTATTATTTTTTTTTTTAGTAAACATTGAAACAAATTTAGTATCGATTCAACGTAAACATTATTGGATTGGCTGATAAATAATTTCAAAATTTGTAATATTCCATATCTAAATAAACAATAATATATCCTCAATATTTCTCTCCCCTCCCAATATCACACCATACAGCTCCAATGTTATTAGTATTAGAATATTGGTCAATAAAGGAGTATTAAAAACTCAGGGACATATTCATGAGTAATAATTAATGTTGGTCAAGATTTGGACGTTCGTCCTTCGAAATAAATCTAATAAATTAATTGCGATTAAAGAGTGGGAAGAGACGAGAAAAGGAAAAGGAGAAAATAATTTCCAAGACAATGAACAAATTTCTCTAGAGAGTGAGAATCCGAGCGAAGATCAAAAAAAAAGAAAAAGAAGGGGAAAAAAAACGAAAGGAAAGACAAAAAGAAAAAGATAAGCAAAATTTGATAAAAATAAATCGAAAATCCTATTCGAAGATTTACGATGCACCGAAACGTTAAATGTCTGGTACACCGATCCTGTCCCCCTTTAAAACCTGTTAGGTAGGTTTTTTCTTCTCCCGGTTCCTGGAGAGAGGACCGACGGCAAAGAAAAATAAAAAGACGAACCAGCTTATAGATATATACACCTGAGAGGTCGAGGCAACCACAGTCCTTCCTCCCTTCGTCCTCTTCTTTCTTTCTCTCTCTCTCTTTCTCTTTTTGTCTCTCGACCCTTCGTTCTCTTCTTTCTTATTTAGAACCCACTAACCCAGGATCGATTTTTATCTCACAAATTCGACCGACCTGCCCGACCTGCTGTTGCAATCGTTCGATAAAAAAAGAAAAAAAAGAGAGAAAAGCCAAAAAAAGAAGTACAAATAAATTGGCCGCAAAGAAGAAGAAAAAAAAAGGACCGATAACACTATGGAAAAAAAAAAAAAAACAAAATTAATATTATAAAGTAACAAATGATTTTATTCGATATTTTGTCTTCAATTAATTCAAGTGGTACAGAGAAATGTTTACATATAAAAAAAAAAAGAAAAAAAAAAAAAAAAAAAAAAAAGGAACGATCAGTAAATATCAATAAAGAAAATCAACAGAAAAGAACAAAAATAATTAAATTTACAATATTCTTGTTCGATTACGTCTCTCAATTATTCGCCCCTCCCTCCCTCCCCCCCCCCCAAAAAGAAAAGAAAGAAAAAGAAAATAACAGGAGAAAATTTTTCCTTCCTAGTTCGACGATAACATTTTTAAAACAAGAGGACGATGAAATAACGATAACAATAATAACAATAATAATAATAACAACAACAATAACAACAACAACAACAACAACAACAACAAATTAGGTGATCAAAAACCTTTTGTCAAATTCACGCATCCACCAAGTACAATTGCGAACGTACATTACCGGAGGGGAAAAAGAAAAAAATGAAAAAGAAGAAGAAGAAGAAGAAGAAGAAAAGGTAAAGAGAAAAGAAGAGGAAAGATTATGAAAATGTTGGTCGAGGATGAAAATATTTAGAAGCAAAGGAAAAAAAAAAAAAAAAAAACGAAAAAAAAGAGCAGAAGAAAAGAAATAAAACGATTGGACACGTTCCCCGACGTTTTAAGATGATTGTGGAAGAACGGTGCACTAAACAACGAAAACGATAAACTGCGTCACAACCGACGTCTTCGAGCAACTCGAAAGAACTGACTTAACGATCGACTACGAGCATATACGAGAGAGGAGACCGTTTATCACCGGCTTGGCGTCTTTCAACTCTTCTTCGACATTATTGCTGATGACTTTCAGGACACCATTATTATCTATATCGCTTAAATATCTCCCATCTTTTTCTCTTTATTTTCTTTTTATTTTTTTTTGTTTCTCTCTCTCTCTCTCTTTTTTCTTTTCATTTCGAGCGTTAGAATCGTAAAAAAATTTACATTAGATCGCGTCAATACATTGCGAATGTATTTTCTTTTTGTTTGGTAAGTATTTCTTTTTTTTTTTTCTTTTTTTTTTTTAATTGATTAGCGACAAGCATTTTTGTAAAATAAATAACACTCGGTATAAGTCATTACGTTTAAAATTTTATTTTTATACCTTCGGTACGTGTGCGCGTTTATTCGAATTAATTATATATACTGATTTTATCTTTTTTAAGATATTGAAAAAAATTTCAAAACATCGCAAAGTTTGCGCATCGATCGATGTATAATACCGTACGTTTTTATATTACGCATTGATGTTTTATCATAAATACTGATCATTTATTTAATATACCGATTGAAAAATACTGATTCGATTAATAATAACCTCGTAAATGACGTTAAGATATTTTACTTGATTTTCTTTTCTTTTTTTTTTTTTTTATCGATCAATCCAATAATACAGTACATTAAATTTTATCAATTAAAAAATTGTTCTTTTATTTTACACCACCAAAGTATATTAAATATGTTATTTTTTTGTTTTTGTTTCTTATTATTATTTAAAAAATAAAATATTAAAAATTCTGACACATTGCTTATCGGCACAACACAAGAAATTTATCATTGAACATTATTCGCTTATATATTTCTATATAATAATAATAGAAAATTGTTGATCATTTTTCTTTAATAATAATAATAATAATAATAATAATAATAATAATAATAATAATAAACTTTTTAATTTCTTATTTTTTAATTATGATACATTTTTATTTATATAATTATTCGCATCATTTTTCTTTTTCTTTTTTTTTCTTTTTATTTAAAAACAAAAAAGAGAAAGAAAAGAAACAGAACAAAAAAGTCTTTATATTAGCAAAGACGAATCAATTTCGATGATCGAAAACGAAACGTTAAATTTTTTCATTAACGCACACTTTCTCTTATTTTGTAAACGTAAACAAATTATATACTAATGTATAAAAAGTACGGAACTATATATATATATATATATAAAAAAAAAATCGCTCTTCATTTTGATTGTCTCCTTGTATTAAAGTACTAATTATAAGAACTATCACAGAAACGAATCAAATTGCAATACCACGATAACCCGACGAACAGAGTTATAGCAATCTATCCACACCTGCAATAACGAGAAGTTGATCGTGATGTAATCCTCGTTGTTACGTCTTCGGTTACAGTTATATCATGAAAGCTCTTCTCGGATTTCGCATAATCTGAATAAAGAGAATATAAAAAAAAAAAAAAAGAAAAAAAAAATATAATAATAATAATAAAAAATAAAAAATAAAAAATAAAAAATAATACAAAAATAAAATAAAATAAAATAAAATAAATAAAAATAGAAAGGAAAAAGAAAAAAAGAAAAGAAAAATATCGAAAGACATTAACACCATGATCACGGTCACATCAAGATCCATCGATCATGACGATATATATATACGTTGGATATAATTGATGGATAGATACATACATACATATATATATATATATATATGTATCCATCAATTCGATTAATTTTTCGAATATTTTCATTCGTTATGAATGTTTCTTTGTAATAATCATTCGTAACAGATGTCAAGGCTTATCTAATATGATAATGAGAAGGTAATTTGTTCGAAAAAGAAAACAGAAAAGAAATGACAATCGGATTGATTACGTTTTCGTTAATGCCAAATAGAAGTTGTATTTCTCAATAGGTGCTGACCAGCGATGACATCATTCGGTCGATGATAAAATTCCATGATGAAGGACCTTTCCTGGAACATGTACGGCCAGCTGTGTTACACTAACCACATAGAAAATGATACGAGAGATTATGAGCAAAGAGTTAAATTATTTTCTTGTGATGTCACGTATGAAATTCAATTATAATTAATATTTATATACACATATACACATACATACATACATATATATATATATATTATTTATAATAATTATATTGTATATATATATATATATATATATATGTATATAATGAATAATAAATATAAGATAATATATTAGAATAAATATAACAAGAGATTTTAATTTATGTTATATAATAATATCTTATGTTTAGACAATTGTAACGCATCGATTAATTATCGTCTTGACATTGTAGCACGAGGACAAGTCTTTCTTACGTATGAATTGTGAACTCAATTAATAAAGTCTTAAATTACTCACTGCCTTTCATCAAAGAATTCTTTGTAAATATCAAATTCGGCGAAAGAATGTTATATTATTGGTCTTGATATTCCATTAAAATTATATCATAGAAAATAATTTATTCGATTACTTTTATCACGTTATTTTGAAAATTTTATTCTCTTTAAAATAATATTCAAAAGTTTTTACACGTAACTTCGATATACCTATGTATTGATAATATATATGTATATAAGTATTTATATATATATATATATATATATATATATATATATATATGTACATTCTAATGTAAGATTTTTATGGCACATTTGCGATAAACAGACAGATTATATATGACGTATGTTCTTAAAAAAAAAGGAATAGAATAAATCGTAAAAAAGAAAAAAAAAAGAAAAGAGATATATATATAATACTATCTATAAGCTATTACGTAAAAGTACAATTTTGTTTACTCTTTTATATTTTTATTTAAGATATTCAATAAAAAGAAAAGAAAATTTCTTCACACACACACACACACACATTAAATTACGCATTAAATATATTTATGTTATAATTTTACAATTATTGTTGTAATTACTTAATAAATAATAAACAAAAAAAAAAAACAAATATAATCGATAAATTGTTACAATGAAAAACAATTTATGTATATAATATATTTAATTAGCATTGATTTGATTTTTTTTTTTTTTTTTATTAAAAATTCACATATGAGATAACAATATTTTACTGATTATTTATTAAATACTGAAAAAAAAAAAGAAAATATTGTTATAATTTTCTTTATTTTAATTAAATAAAAAACTTAATTGTTGCAAACACATATGTATGCATCGTTTTACATATAGAATTATATTAAATTTTATTATAATTGCAATATTACGACAAATAATGTAATTTAAAAATTATAAATGAACATCCATTGATCGGCCATTTGCAATTTACTGTAGTATATATATATACATACACATTCGAAATCGATTCGACGTAGGAAACAAAACGTGACTTTTCTTTTAGAATTAATGATGCGTTACCAACAAAAATTTGTCGGTGATAACGTTCTCGATCACACGTCGTATATCTTTCACGTGTTGAACTACATAATTAAATTTCTCACGCGCCAACCAACTGTGTGTAGGAAGAAGAACAGGGTAAGAAGACATACTCTTTATCTAGAACAATTTACGTTTGACGAGACGGAACGTTAAGTTGAACACTACTAGTTATTTAATTCAGCCTTTCTCCATGCTTAGTGCCGAGCACTTAAAGAATCTCACGAATAATTTTCTACGCGCATTCAATTGTTAAATTTTCACTAATAAATCCATCATCCATCGTGAATTCGAAGAATGTTCATTAATTTTTGTTTCCTTTCTTTTACATTCACCCTCCCCCCCCCCAAGTCGAAAGATATTTAATATAAAAATAAATAAATATATATATATATTGTATGTTTGATCAATATTATATTAAAAAAATATATATATTATTTTAATATATAAATTTATTTCATTCATCTTGTTCTTTTTTTTTTTTTTATTTTAATTTATATCGAACACCCTTCTATATACATTTTATATAGAGAACGAATGACTATGGATTATCGTTTTTCTTTTTCATAATGATTTAAAAATAATTTACAAATTCATGAATGGCACAAACATATTTATTTTATTAAAAAATAATTTTTATATGTATAATAAAAAATTCGTATATATATATATATATATATATATATATATACCTGTTTTAAATTAGATGTATTAAAATACAATATTAATATTATAAAACTATATATCAATACCTTTCTAAATTTTTACGCGGAAGTTTTTATTTTTCTTTTTTTTTCCTTTTTTTAATAAGACTCACCACCTCCAGAGACCTTATGTAGAAAAGGTCATTGACGTTGATGCCAGTCATGTGGCAGTTGACACGATTGTTGCACTCAGGTCCATCGATGTTGTACTTAACATAGCTGCTATCAACCTAAAGAAATTAACAATAATGAGATTAGAAAAATAAGAAAATATATGAAACAATAAACATTATATATGTATATATATATATATATATATATATATGCGTATATATATAATTACAGTACATCTAAAAATAATGAAAAATTTTTTTATCACTTTTACAGAACATTATATTGCGCTCTCTTAATTGTTATTTGAAGAAGACGTATTATTGTTATTCATTTAATTTATTTTAAATGTCTTTTATACGTTGTCAATGATACACATTGATCAACCCTTTTATCGATGTTTCCTTCCCTATGCTCTCTCTCTCTCTCTCTTTCTCTCTCTCTCTCTCTCTCTCTCTCTCTGTCTCTCTTTCTCTCTCTCTCTCTCTCTCTCTCTCTCTCTCTCTCTCTCTCTCTCTCTCTCGATTCTCTCTGAAATCTTAATGATTTATAAGATTCTTTTATTTCTTAATTATTATTATTCTCTTCTTTTTTTTTTTTTTTTCAAAAAAATGGGACATCATATTAATCGTCATTTGGTTCAAATTATGATCTTAATCATAATCACCTAACTAATTGTTACATGCTAGACTGCAAGTATCGTGTGTATAAAGCGGTACATATATATATATATATATATATGTTATGTGTATTTATGTATTACACATAACGATATTTGTTTTATTTTTTTTTTTTTCAAATACGTTGTAATGCAACGATGCAAAAAAGATAGTTCTCTCTCTCTTTCTCTCTCTTGTCTTCTCTTCGCTTCACTTTTATAGCCTATTAATAATATTGTTCCACTTTACACTCGATAGATGCAGATATTTAAATCGATATTTAATTCATACACTCGTCCGACATTTAATTCTCCTTTAGGGAATACCATTTAATGATAATTTGTAATTCTGCAGAAAAATTTATAAATATTTATTTATATTTACTCACCTCAGCTTGGGTTGCGGTCTTAGTCGAGCATTTGTTTGTATTTGTTTTTTTTTTGTTTTTTTTTTTCTTAATATTTACGAATTACAACACATTCGCACAATTGGTGCACGTTCGCACGTCGTTAGAAATTTTTTGTTGCTTTTTCTTAACTGCACTTTTTTTTTATCGATTTGCTTTCTTTTCGATTTTTTTGTTTGTTTTTGTTTTATTTTGTTCTGGGTTCAAACTTTTCATTATTATTATCGAAATTGCCAAAGATGTGCTACATTTACACATAAATTCGTTATATCTATACATACATACATATATACATATATATATATATACATATATATATAAGTAATTTATATTTTATATATTTAAAGAAATATATACTATATATATATATAGATATATGTATATGTATGTCAAACAAAAAATATGTGCCAAAATTATATCCTTACTGTTTTGTAGTTTAAATTTCTAACAATTACCAAATTAAATGAGAACTCTATTATATATGTATATAGATACATACATATATATATATATATACACATATGTATGTATATTATATATATTTATATAATGATACTAAAAAACTAATAACAAATCGCTAACATCACCGAATCAATTTTAAATACGATAGTACCTGTGCCATTTGACAAATTATAATTTGACTGTTTAATTGTCATTCGTAAGTATTTTATATTTTTTTTGCTTTTTCTTTCTTTCTTTCTTTTTCTTTTCTTTCTTTTTTTTTTTTTTCTTTTTTAATCAGAATTGGTATCTCCTTCGTGGTAATGTAGGGAAGGTTCTCATTCTTTCATTCTCATTTGTTTTCTAAGTTTCTCAGGTTGCTGTTACGCCTGTGAAATAAACTTAGTTTTTTTGTCAAGATCTTGATATACCTATTATTTGTCATTATTATTTATATGTGCGCTTTAGTGAATCTCATTCAAGTGTAACAAAAGAATCATTTTAACTGATCTCTATAATAAAAAGTAATAATACTTCTACAGATTATGATTATTATTATATTATTATTATTACTATTATTATTATTATTATTATTATTATTATTATTATTATTATTATTATTACTATTATTATTACCAAATAATAATAGTGATTAATATCTAATTATCATTTTTAACAAAAGCTCATACCTACGTTACTTGTACGTCTATATGCTGCTCATTTGAGCTGGGGACATTTTAATGTGTACACCTGGTGCCCAATTTATTCGTTTTGATGATTTCCTAGGGCAGATGCTGGTTTTCATTTCATCGCAAGCTTTTCATTTTCTTTGATCCGTATATCTTGTGTCGAAGGTGAGGAGATAATAAATATGAAAATATTTGCTTTTTGCACGATATTTTTTTGTGTTTCTCCATTTCAATGTTTCTTCTATTGCTTACAATATTGAATCAATACTACTACTATGAAAATGATATATATGTATGTATGTATGTATGTATGTATGTATGTATATATGTATGTATGTATGTATGTATGTATATATATACATACACAATATCATATATATATATATATATATATATATATATATATATATATTTATATACGACAATAACTTTTGATACAGTTTCGTTGTAGATTAAATTATTATTTTATATAACAAATAAAACATAAATATAAATTTTTCTTGTCTTTTCATTAATATTTTCAAATCCTAATATACGTGTGGGAGTGTATATATATATATATATACATATATATATACACATATATATATATATGTATATATATATATATATATATATATATATATATATATATATATATATCTATTTAGAGACACAATTGGCTGGGACAAATTCTTCTAATTTGCATGCACAAATATCACAGCAAGTCACACCTTTTTGCCTTTCTTGAAATTTTGTTAGAGAGTTATTTTCTTTATTTGTTTGTTAATTTTCACAATTTATGCCTTGATTGTCTCTGCCAGTGTGACATTATTAATTATATCTTAATTTTTATTATTAAGGTGTAAAAATTAATTTAGCACTGAGTCTTTTCCATGAAAACGATACTATTTTGTTTTTTTTTCTCATTTTTAATTGAGATAGATACATATTCATTAAGATCATTAATCAGAATCATGATGTATCAACCTAAAAATCGCATATAACAATGGAAATTTCGTCACATTTAAATTTTTGTTTGTTTGTTTTTTTTTTTTTTTATCATTAAGACAATCCCAAATAAAAAAATAACGCATTATCGCACAAAAAGGTACCATCAACTAATAAAATTATATTTATATAGTTCTTTTAAATAAACAGATAGAATACACTATGGAAATATAGATTTACACATAATGCGTGTTGAGCTTTGTATTTCTCAATAATTCCATATTTAAATTTCTTTAAAAGTTAATCTCATTCTCACAAAAAAACTTGACATCATTGCCCTTACAGTTACAATAATGATTTTATCAATTGATTTTATTTTACAATACGCAAAGTGAATGAAGAAGACTGTACAGCAACTAAACTTAATCCTATAAAATTGTGTAAGCGAAACATGACATAGTAGATACTATATACTGCTAGTCAAGTATAAAACGCTCTTGTCATTTATACTTTTCAATCATATAATTGAACAACTTCTTGTTCTTCTCGCGCCATTTCATAATTTCCATTAGCGCGATGAAGATAGGAAAAACGTTTTCCTATAATGCTTTACCATCTTGTTTATTTTTTCTTTTTTTTTTTTTTTCTTTTTAACGCAGATAAAATTCTTATACCTATAAAGTATATCCATTTTACTGCTGTCAAATTCCATATTATATTTCTGACTGATAAATTATTAGTATCCAAGTATTTCACACGTTAGACAAAGTTTCGAATTTATAAAAGAATTTGACGTTTATAATTAAATAGTTGTGTATGCAATATTTAATAACGTCGCTGAGACTGGGCGTTTTGGTAACCAGCACTGCCACCTGCAAACAACCATAGCTCCTCCGTTCAATCACTTTGAAAGTATAGCTTTATATTTGATTCAATATTTAATATTTTTATCGTTATATATACCATAGATGATTAATAAGCCTATATAGATATGTATATTATTAGAAATGGTATATAATAATAAAAAATATATCAACGATCAATTTTTCTATTTATTCGTTCTTTTAATAGATCCTAAATAAACTTCTTTATTTGTCATTTATATTATCTGTGCATGCGCAATAATCCTTTGTTATATTTTACCTATATATTAGGAATATTTAATCATATAAAGTTAATTGAAGAAACAATTAAACTTATTCTGAAATATATTCTCTAATTGCTATGATCCACCAATTGGCACCTAAATGTATATTAAATCATTTCTAATTGATTTGCCTGACGATCTCTCATACCTAACGCTTTTATTATCATAATTGATTAATAAAAGAAAACATACATACGCATTATTACTTCATGAAAATGTATATAACTTTTACTTTTCTATCATTGATTATAAATCGATGTATGAAATTCGTAAAAATTTTTATGATTTTTCATTGCTTTAAGAAAAATATTTATAATATATGTCTAATCAGAAAAGCAGTTCATATTGCTTTCATATATATATATATATATATATATATGAAGTTTCCATAAATATCAATTAATTCATTATACGTTCTTTCCATAATTAATATCTTTTACCTTTCATAGTTCTTTTTTTTTCCAAATATAAATTTCGCAATATATATTCCTATTCATTTGTTGTATAAGTTTCTATCTATTTCATAATAAAATGACTTGACCTCGTATACTAAAATACTGTTTTTTTTTTTTAATGCGACGTTTTAAAATTTTAAACAGTACTTACCATAATCCTGTTTGCCGTATACTCCATCCTGATTTGGATAATCTGTAAACACATAAAATATAAACTTAAACTAATTCTATAATGATAACACTTATAGAATATAATTTCAGTTTGACTCAGACGAGAAAAAGTCTGTAATTGAATGCGAATATAATAAATTAAATATATATTATACATTTATGTTCTCTTTAATTAATTGTTGATGAAAAGATATTAAGATAAAGAATAATGTTGCTGTGAAGAATGGCAGGAGGCAGTGCTGCAGTGTTGGCATCCAAATGAATATAATTTTATTCATGCTTTATATATATATATATATATATACACACACAAATATATATATATATATATAAAATGTATACACATACATACACATATATGTATGTATGTATGTATATATAAAAAATATATTCATACATTTATATATTTTAATTAATTTAAAATAGTAACAATAATAAAACGCAATAATTTATATATCCCACTGGCTTAACTTAAAGTTGAAAAAATGGTAATTATATATTCATAATAATTATAATCATATTTTACATTGATAATGATTATTATTATTAACAATGTTTCTCGTCTGAATCGATTCACGTTAAATATTTTTTATGTGGAAACCCAAAACATACGAATGATATATAATGAATAAGTTTTTATCAAACCGACGAAAACAAAAAAAAAATAGTATTATGATCGAACGAAAGAACTAACCATAAGGTTGCGTAGAGTAACCACCCCTGTTGATCATGGTGGTAGCATTAGAAGATCGGTCATCATACGGGTTAGCAGGAGCATAACCCGGACCCCCACCCCCTGCAACTGCAGCTGCTACTGCCTCCTGCTGGTAACTAGCTGTACATGTATTATGTAATATTAATCTACAATTAAAAGCAGCTATGTCTTCATCAGCATACAAAGATAAGATATATATATATATATATATATAGGATCACATTTTTAGAATTTACAAATGAAATCAAAATTATTAATAAATGTGATTCATAAGTGGTATAAAAATTTATGTACCAAATACGGAAATGTACATATGAGTACATAGAAGCATGCGTGCATAACTAATTTAAAAATGCAGCAAAGTTCATTAATAAAAATGAAGCATCACTAAAACGAAAACACTCGTGCATGGCTGAAGTAAAAAAAAAATTTAATACAAAGTATATTTATATTAACCTGAAGGTGGTGCCTTTCCATAACTATAAGGATCACCAGTATTAAATGCTCCAGTTGCTGGCACAGCAGGAGCTCCTCCATACCTATTATCAGGTGGCGCCGATGGTGGATACCCCTATATAATAAGTATTATGTTTAAGTTTTATTAATACAGATATATAAATTTTCATTATTGTAAATGTATGATCATATTATAAATGAAAGAATTCTTTTACCGCAGCTTGTGCATAGTCAGGTGGCTGTTGATAACTTTCATAGCCTTGATATGATGACTGTGCATAACCTTGTTGTGATCCATAACCTCCACCGTATCCTACTGGTTGCTGCTGTGGTGGCTGTTGTTGACCTCCACCATATGCATTTCCTGCACCTCCTCCATATCCACCTTGACTATATCACAAATTATAAAATAATATTATTTGTTGATTATATTTCATCAACATTTGATATTTATTATAAATCATAAATCCTTACTTTGGAGGTTGTGTTGCATAACCATTAGAAGGTTGTGAAGATGGCTGATCAAATCTTGGTCTTTTCGAAGGACCACTTGCTCCCGGTGGACCACCTGCTCTTTTCGTCGGTGCACCTCTTCCACCTCTATTAGCACGATCTCCAAAACCTCCTCTTCCACCTGGACCACCTCTACTCGAGCCACCTCTATTATAAATTATGTCAATATTAATAATAAGAATTATATAATATATTATGATAAAAAGAAAATCATAATACTTTACCTCGAACTACCACGACTTCCTCTGTCCATACCACCACGTCCACGGAAATTATTATTTGGAGTACGACTATCTCCTCTACCAAAATCTCCTCTCCCTCTACCACGAAAGCCACTGCTTCCACCTCCTCTACTTCCTCCTCTTGGTGGACCACCTAATCCTGGGGGCGGAGGGCCACCACCAGGACCACCAGCCATTCCAGGTTCTGGAGGACCTCTAAAAACAATATCCTCGTATAAAGTATCTTAATTTTACATAATATCTAATATTTTCAACATTAAATATTATACATTTATATTATTTTTATATAGAAATTTATTATGACATTACCCTGGTGGAAAATGGCCGCGTCCACCTCTTCCTGGAGGACCACCTCTACCTCTAATACCTGGTGGACCACCTCTCATTCCACCTCCAGGTCCACTACCGCGACCACCTCGCATCATACTACCTCCTCTAGGTGGACCACCCCTAATACAAAAATATAAACATTACTTTAATCATATTTACAAAATGTTTCATGTTAAAGCGAAGCAATTCTATAAGCATATTCGTTATTACGAGGATAATATAGTTAAATGAAATATATAATTAAATTTAAATTGTACCTTCCTCTATCTCCAAAGCCACCGCGTCCTCTCATCGGTCCACCAGGTCCACCGCGACCTCTAAAACCGCCCCTACCACTTGGCGCACCTTCCATTTTTTCCTTCGGTATTTAAACTTTCAAATAAAATTTTTTAAAAAGTTAAAACATAAAAATGATACGAAAACAAAATAATTACAACATAGACGCCATACAGAAAACACGAAACCAATAAAACATTATCAAGGGAATTTACATTCGTTTATCGAATATGAATAATATTACTAGAAGTTATTAATGAAACATTTTTATATATTTTATCATTGAAATACTTACTTTTTATATAACAAATAAATATCGAAGCTTTTTTATAAACAAGAAACGCGCCAACTAAAGACAAACCAAGAAGGAAAATGGACGCCGGCTCCCGGAAAAAGATTCATCGACCATACATACCAGTCAAATTGGCGTTCCAATTTGCCGGATATACAAGATACATGCAGCGTTTTCATTAACGTTCAACTGAATAATATAATTTACATTATGTCTTGTATTATTAATTCATGAATGAATATATATACATATTAAAGAAAGAAAACAAATTTACTATTATATTATACTTTTTATTATATAATTATAAATATAGACATTGTACTATAATTATACTAAACTCAACTTATCAATATATAGGGATTTGTCCATTCCTTAAACGATGGAACTAACCAATAATTTGAAACTCATGAAAAGTCATCTTAATACTTATAAATTATTACACTAAGAATGAATAATAATTACAGTATAAACAAAAAAAACCATTGTAATTAATTTGCATATGTTTAACATCAAATATATGTATATATATATATAGATATATATATATATGTATATATATATATATACGTATATAAATATAGATATAAAGTAGAATCAAACAAGTTAGTACATTCTGTTGGATGCTAGATGGCACCATTAATAATTTTGGAAAAAATACGTCATATATACACTTAACTCGATTCTATTTGGTTTCTGTTATAGTCACATGACAACGAAGCCTCAGGCGATTGGATATATTTCTTTAATTTAAACATCAGAGTCCGTTGCTTGCCTTCCGGAATACGAAAACAGCGGTTTGAATTTTCTAGGAAGATATATTGTGCCAGGAAGTGTTGCCTGTTCTGTAGACTGTATCAATAATAGCGTCTTTAACTTAAGACATAAACTTTCATTATATATTGATATCGACATAAAATATCTAAAAAATCATAAAAATGTCAAAAGACGAAAAAGAGTGCGTTATTCCCGATGTTATATACGATTCTAATACCGGTAAAAGTTATCTCAAAGGTCGTTTCTTTGGTAAGGTGAGTAAAATTTTTTTGTCACCATAAGAATCCCATATACTACGTTAAAAATATAGAAATATTTTTATAATTTTTTAATATGTTAATTTCACACATTTTATTATTATGTTCTTTAAACATTAAACATTGTTTTCATAACAACCTTTTTTTTTTTTTTTTTTATTTGTTTAATTTGCATACAATCATTAAATAAGATTCATCTTGATCTTTATGTGCATATCATATTTCAATAATGTTCTAATTATTTCAATCTGATAATTCTACATTTATGCACTTTATCAATAATTAAAATTTGATCTGTATCATATTGTGAATGAAGGTAATGTGTGAATAACAACCTGTTGCTATACGTATGTTTGTATGAAATTGTATGAAAGTTGTATGTTCTTTTATGGATTCAAATTTTTATTTCATTGGCTTGAATTCATACTTTAATATTTCTATTATATTAAGTAGCATGATTTTTGTAAAATTTAAAAAATATGTTCATAAAATATAATAACCAAAAATGTATTTTGATCTAAGTTATTAGACATTTAATTTATTATTGAAAATTAAAACATATGAAATATATTTATAATATTATAATAGAGTATTTTGTTTTTATCGTTTAAAGGGTGGATTTGCTAGATGTTATGAAATCAGAGAATCAAAATCTCATCATGTTTTTGCGGGAAAAATTGTATCCAAATCGATAATGACAAAAAGTAATCAAAGGGAAAAAATGACGCAAGAAATTGCAATACATCAGAGTTTAAATCACAGAAACATTGTTGGATTTTATGGCTTTTTTGATGATGCACAAAATATTTATATTATTCTTGAACTTTGCCGTAAAAGAGTAAGTTAATTGGTATACCTTTGTAATGATATTATTTAGACAAATTTTTATATCTTTAGAATTATTTTTTAGTCAATGATGGAGCTACATAAACGTAGAAAAGCACTTTCAGAATGTGAGACTAGGTATTATATGAAACAAATTTTAGAAGGTGTACATTATTTACATCAAAATAGAATTATACATAGAGATCTAAAATTAGGTAATTTATTCTTAAATGATGATCTACAAGTTAAAATTGGTGACTTTGGACTGGCGACACGATTGGAGCATGATGGAGAAAGAAAAAAGTAATTGCTGAAGATTATTGATATAAAGCAAAAAAAAAAAAAAGAATATTGTTTGATAATAAATGAGAATAACGTATCAACTTTTTATAGAACATTATGTGGAACGCCAAATTATATTGCTCCAGAAATTTTAACTAAAGCAGGACATTCTTATGAAGTTGACGTGTGGAGCATAGGTTGTATAATGTATACTTT
>NC_140823.1:2672500-2737500 GCF_050613455.1 Vespa mandarinia
ACGAATTTTATTCATTCGTTTATTAATATTATTATTTTTTTTTTTTATTCATTATATACATATTTATTTATTTATTTATTTATTTATTATTAATATATAGATAAAGAATCAGAAGTATGAATCATCGTTAGTCAATATATTATCATTAATTATAATTCGACGATCAATGATCACGATTAATCATAATCGAGAATTATTTTTTTTTTAATTTTTTTTTTTTTTTTTTTTTTTTTGAATTTTTTTATTTATTTCTTACTTGATAAAATGTGCCAACAATTTTGAGACAATGTTTAATCGTATGATTTCATCGTAAAACATTTTCTATGATCGAGAAAGAAAAATATCATAAATATAATCGTTATTGTTATACTTCAATAATCAATAATTTTAATAAAAATTACAAAAGAAAATTATTTTCCGATAACGTTGATTATATTATTTCGTTATAGTATACTTTCTATGATCGAGACTGAAACAATGATCGAGTATTTTCTCCCATCGTTACATTTACGATAATTTACGATATTGTGATCTTAATAGATCACAATAAAGAATTGCCTTTTCAATTAGTTATATATATATATATATTAATATATATTAATATATATTTTTTGAATAGAATGTATCGATAATATTGTTAATAATAATTAATTGCGTGAACTATATTATAAAATACTTTCTTTTATGATCGAGATTATCGTTATAATGTTTTATTCTTAAGATCGATGATCGAGCATACCCATGTAAGAGGTATATTAATATTAAATCGTGGTCTCGTTGGGTCGAGTCATCTATTTATTGTCATTAACGAGCCATCGAATCAACGAAGTAGACGGATGAGAGCGCAATTGCCTATCTCAATATCGATTATTAATAGCAAATCAACGAAGTATATACTAACGATAGTTCTTCTTCTCTTTTTTATTATTATATCTTTTTTTATCATATTCTTTTTTCTATTCTTCTTTCCTTTTTTTTTCTTTTCTTTTCTTTTTTTTTGTCTTTTTTTTTTTATTCGCAGATGATAGTCGCAAAGATTTGAATGAGAGAAAAAATATTTTACGATATTCGTTGAATTTGTTTCAAAAAGAAAAAAAAAAACGAAACAAAAAATAAAATAATTTTTAACAAACAAAATTTTTTTTATTAATTTTAAAAGGTATTAATTTTAATTAAAACAATTTTAATGAATCTGATCCGAATATAAGTTCATTGATTAAAATTAACAATGTGATTTTGAAGGTTATATATTAAATTTACAAGAAACAAAAGTGAAAAAAAAAAAGAAAGAAAGAAATAGAGAAAAAGAGAAGGAACAAAAACGAAAAATAAAGAAAGAAAGGAAACACGAGAAGAAAGAAAAAGACAAAAGAAAACGATGATTCTCGTTGAAATAATAATAATCGTCAAGAAGAAAAATGAAAACAAAAAAAAAAAAAAAAGGAAAAAACCTCCCAAAAGAAACAAAATAACAATCGTTAGATGAGATAATTTATTCATTTAATTTTGTTTTCTTTTCCTTTTTTTTTTTCAATTTTTTTTTTTCTTTTTTTTTCATTCTTTTCATTTTTTTTCATTTTTTCCATTCGATCACTCATTCGACATTTCTATAGAAAAGAATTCCGTCCATTACGTTTCGTTGGTTGAATTAAACTGTATAATGTTAAGCAATTGTCGTACCAAATTGAATGCAGACGCGTCACGTGCTATCAACAATTGACCCGGCTATCAAAGTAAAGAGATGGGAATTCTCCATGTCACTCGCACGTTATGAGTATAACGCCATTTAATTCTCTATCGTTAAGCTAACTTATCTCTCTTTTCGTTGAACACTTACAAAGATAAATCATGTTACAGTTATATATATATATATATGTATATGCATATATGCATAAAATTTGCTACAAATATATATATATATATATATATATATATATATATATATATACATACATATATATATATATATAGGAAGAAAATATATATATATATATAGAAAGAGAAGGAGATAGAGATAGCTGTTCAACCATTTTGCGAATCATTTCCTTTTAACGATTCTATTTGTTTTACATGACGAAAAAATACGATAGGCAATGTTCTTTGGAACTTCTAAGGAAGTTTTAACTTTTGCTATATAACGATATATATTTATAGATATGTTTTTCTTTTCTTTTCTTTTTTTCTTTTTTTTTTTTTTTATTTTCTTTTTTTTCGTATGTACATGGTATAACAGATGTTTCCTGACGATTCTTTTAACGAGTTAATTACTTATTATTTTTCGCAAAATTTTTTGTATGTTATTAAAATTATTTCTCTTTCTTTACATTTATGTTTTTCTCTTCATATTAGATTTAAAAAGAAAAAAAAAGAAAACAAAAAGAAAAAGAAAACAAGATTTTTAACAAATCCAAGAAATTTCTTTACGATCTGCGAAAAAGAAATAATGATAGAAATATATTGATTTGAAAAGTTTTGAAGGGAGATATAGAGGTGGGGAAGAAAAAAGAGCAATGGAATTTTTCAAATCGTCTATGAATTTTATTGACCCACCCTATATAATTCTACAGGGTGTGACTCGTATAACGTATCGATTTCTAATCATTTTGCGAATTATGAACAATTTGCTTTTGGATTTAAAAAAGTAACGTATAATAAATTTCATTTCATTCAAATAAACTATTTTAATCATAAAATTACGAATAATATGTTTGATTGTATTATCGTTAATACATCATTAATTTATTGTACAGTACTTTATCTATATGGATATTTATTTAAAATATAGATATAATTATAAAAGTTTATTTATATGAACTTTATTAAAAGTATATATACGCGATAACATTATAATAATAATTATTAATAACTTTATAATAATTCAAAAAGTTAATTATATAAATATAAATTATATAAATATATAATTATATAAACTTTTACAATTATATTTATAAAGTATTATATTTATAATTATAGAGTTAATTTAATAAATTAAATGTTTCTATAAAATTGAATCCTTCATTTTTGATCATGATAAAATTGAAAACATATATTTTTAATTTTATCATTTTATTTGATATATTATATTGGATTTTTCCAAAGCTTTTATTTATTATATGAGTATTGGAAAGAAACGATCAGTATTTCTATATTTATTTTACAAAATACTTTTTATTGTATTAATAAAAGAATATCTATTAAATAAATAGAAGTATTATTTCAATCTTATACTAAGAGTCTTAATTGAACGTTTAAGTTAAGCTCATTGGGTATTTTCCATTAGATCCCTTAACGTATTTGAGTGAATGAAAAAAAAGCAGGGAGGGTTGATGTTGCTTTTAAAGGGACGGGTCGTTCTATAAAAAAGAATTGATCCATTTAACTATCTTCTCTTTCTCTCTCTCTCTCTCTCTCTCTCTCTCTCTCTCTCTCTCTCTTTCTCTCTCTTTCTTTCAATAAGTTAAAATTATATCTCAGATTTTCGTTTTGTCGTTCAATTTTCTGTTTATATTCGAATTCATTGAATTAACAAATTAATATCTCTTTATCGAAACAAATAAGAAATAAAATTAATACGAATTCATTAAAATATTTCATTATTATTTCCTTGGATTTAATTCTTTGAGAGAGAGAGAAAAGAAAGGAAAGTAGAGAAAAGAAAAAAAAAAAAACATTAACATGTACGAAAGTACATTCTGTACAAATCAATTATTTGAAGTATACGTTTTCGTTATAATCAATTATATGAATTTGAATGACGAAATTTGAATTTGAATGAACAATAGATAAGATTGATATATTTGATACTACTAAATATGAGATATTCTTATTTTAAATATACCTAATTACATTAGATTACGTTAGAACGATAATTGGTATTTGTCTGGCAAAAAAAAAAAAAAAAAAAGAAAAAAAAAAGGAGAAAAGAAAAGAAAAGAACTAAAAAAAATAGATAGAAGAAGAAGAAGGAAATGATAATGATCATAATCGATCAATAATAGAAAAGCTTATAATTATAAAAGAAATAAGAAGATAATAAATTAGATTATATGACGATAGTCGAAATTTATGACAGATTAACTGTGTAATACAGGTAATATCTTTGATAATCTTATCAAGATAAGTGTAATATTTTAATATGTCATAACAATTAACATTTCAATCGTTTTATTTTAATCGACTATTTATGTATTTAATCGATATATTACAAAAAAATTGATAGATCATTGAATAAAACCAGAAAATAGATAGACAGACAGAGTGAGAGATAGAGATAGAGAGAGAGAGAGAGAGAGAGAGAGACAGAGAGAGAGAGAGATAGAGAGAGAGAGAGATAGAGAGAGAGAGAGAGAGAGAGAGAGAGAGAGAGAGAGAGAGAGAGAGAGAGAGAGAGAGAGAGATAAATTTGTATTTTAATAGTGGATTTCGTTACGTAAAAATTACATAAATTTAATAGTGCTCTTTTTAAAAAACATGTTAAGAGATGAGGGTGTGTAGGAGGGGGTGGGGGAAAGTGGAAAAGATCAAAATGACGCTGACTAACGATGATATGCTTATTTTTATGTATGTATAGGTATTCTTATATGAAACCAACTTCTTTTTACGGTATAAATATGTACAATGATAAATAATTATGACACGATCACGCACGCACATACACACACACACACACACACACACACGCGCGCATTATATACAGATATTTTTCCATTTCATCGTTGCATAATAGATATAACAAGTTTATATAGTTCTTCGTTGGTATGAATTTATTGGATGAAATTAAAATGAAACAATGATTCAAATGCAATGTTTCAACTTTATTTTATGATATTGATTTTATAATTGATTTATCCCCATTACGAATGTTTAATTTATATTTACGAGGTGTATCCATGAATTAGACTAAAAATAAACATTAATAAAATTAATATATATATATATATGTATATATTTATTTATTTATTTATTTTATATATTTTATATATATATGTATTTTTTTTTTCTTCTTCTCTTTTTATTAGTCGCCAATCTTACGGAATTTATCAAAATTTTTTTATTAATATTTAATTGATCTTATCGTAAGTCAATTGAATTAATCATATACTTTATGATTAATATTATTTACGAATTTTTTATCAGGCAAGATTGTATTTATATTTTTGGAAACATTAAGCAAGGCAAAATATAATAATGAGATATAAAAAGATCGAGTTTATTTCAATTAATCATATTTATATGCATTCCTTTCATTCTTTCCTTTTTTCATATTTTCTTATACGTAGCAAAATCGTTTCTATTTTCTTTTTATTCATATTTCATAACTGACTTTTATAATGTAAATAATTTACACGTTGAAATATCTATCGATCGTATGTACGTTAAGGAATTTCAAGTGTTACGTAGAAATCTCTCTCTCTCTCTGTCTCTCTCTCTCTCACTCTTTCTTTTACCTTTCTTTTCTTTTTTTTTCTTTTTTTTTCCTTTTTTAATTTTTTTTTTGCAACAGTAAAAACGAATTTTTTTTTCGTATTTTTATATATATTTCCTTTCTCTCGTTATTTCATCAAAGTTCATTTGACTTTTACGATCATTCATTCACAGCCATCTGTTCGAACTATCGTATAAAGAAAATAAAAATCTAATAACAATTACACAACTTTCTCGTACTTACACACACACACACACACAAACATATATATATATATATATATATATATATATATGTATGGATGCATGTGTATGTATGTAGGTATATAATTATCTTAATAATTTTTGAGAAATTGAAGTTTAATCATACGTATACTAGTTTCATATTTTATACATATGTATATATGTATGAATGTATGTATGTATGTATATTCAACATAAATTTTTTCTAACTCATTGTATATACTAATTCAACGTTATAGTGATATTTTATTGCAAAAGTAAATATAACATAAATATCGTATGTATATATTCACAATGAAATATATACATACATATAGTTATATTCATGATGAAGAATTTTTATGTATGTGCATATATAAAACAGATATATTTTGTTGTATCAATTTAACGTGTAAGTGCAATCTATTCCATGTGATTTGTTTGTTATTAATTAAATGACAAATATACGTAACGTTTATGTATCTCTTGAGTTCGCGTAAATTTTTAAATGAAAGAAGATAAAAAAGTAAATTGGAAAATCTAATTGCGTTTTCTCTCTCTCTCTCTTTCTCTCTCTCTCTCTCTCTCTCTTTTATCTTTTTTTTTCTTTTTTTTTTTTTTTTTATTTCTTTTTCAACAGTAAAAACAAATTTCTTTTGTCCTTTTTTTTTTTTTGACAACGACAGTATTTGACAGCGAGCCCGATAAAGTTTTTTTTATACTCTTTAGAATAAATCAAGTCTGTCTTTTCCTTTCTGTTTTTTTTTCTTTTCTTTTTTTTTTTGTAACAGCAAAATACTCTCACAAACGAATGTCAAAATGATACTATTCGTTTTTGCAAATTAATTATTTGAAGAATGACGAAACTTGAGTTTTAATGAGCGATAGATAACGTTGATATGGTTGATACTTTTAGATATGAAATATACCGAATGTACCTTATAAATATAACGAATCACATTAGATTACGTATTATTTCAGATACATGTTCTGCGAGGAAGGATATTGAAGAATACGAATACAACGTTAGAAGAGAGAAAGGATATCTCGATATAAATCATTTGGATTATTAATTAAATCATACGATCTTTTCTTTATTGATATCTTTTTATATTTACAAATGAGACAATTGATGTTGAATAATCAATTAATATATTACAAAGGAATAACTTGTGCGTTGTGATGTGTATCGATGAATTGTCCGATTCATACTAGTACAAAGCGATAATCTCAAGAGAATTAATCGGATCTAATCGATCGTTAAATACTCGATCGTTAAAGAAAAAAAAAAAACATTTAAGTGTGGTCTTCGAGATAAGTGTTAATTGTAATTTCAATAATCCGATAAAAGAGTATTTATCAGTGTATGTTGATCGATGAGTGATATATTTTCAGAGGATTTTTTTTTCCCTTTTAAGGATTTCGCAATTCAATTTAAACGCAATTCAAATATAATATTTCATTGACAATAAAGAAGAATTTTTTTTATACCATATATCCGAGGTAAAGTACAATGGATTCGAGTAAAACAAAATCCAAGCCAAATCCAAGAGAAAAGGCAAATATTATTTCCGTGTTATTTTGGTGGTAAGTAATAATATTGTTAATATATATATTGTTCCGATTAAAAATATCTTTGTTTTCTTGTTTTTCCATATTTACTTATTACATCGAAATATTAAAAAAATAAAACAAGAAAATAATATCATCATTTATAATTTATTTAATTTGAAATATATCAACGAAGGACGTTTATATAGATCGCAAAAATTATTGTGATAATAACGACGATGAAACGACGATGAAACGACGATTTTTTCTTTTTTTTTTTTTCAACACTTTAATTCTTTCGACAAATATTATATTACGTGTGTCATTTCTTTCTCTCTCTTTCTCTCTCCCTCTTTCTCTGTCTCAGCTATAACGTTTCATCTTAACTGAAATAAAAATATTATTTTTATAAAACAAATTTGAAAGGAAATTCTTTTGAATGTACAGATACTTTTATTTCATTGAAATATGAGTATAATATTTATATATAAATATTATATATAATATTTATTTGAAAAATAATATTTATATAATAACAATTCAAACGTACACATATTTAACTATATATAGATAGATAAAAAATATTACCAACTATAAACAATAATAATATTATTTACTTATTCAATATTTAATATCTAATATCAGTTTTCTTATAAGATATTTATCGTGAAATATAATTGATCGAAAAAATGCTGTAGTCTCAAGAGCTTTACATATGGCGTATCTGTGTGTACGTGTATGTGTGTATATGTGTGTATATATTTATGTCAATATACGTACGTATGTATATATGTACGTTTTATCTTAACAAGTTAACTGTACTCCACGTTAAAGATAGTAAGATAATATACAAATGAAAATTAAATTATTTTAAAGAATATTTTATTGATTAGGTGGTCTTTGAGTTTATTTAAAACTGGTTACAAGAAAATATTAGAAGCCGAAGATTTATACGATCCTTTAAAAGAAGATCGTTCTACCGTCCTTGGAAATAGATTAGAAAAGTTAGTATATTTATACGTTCGATTTTTATTTCTTTTTTTAACTTTCGACTTATTCGATTGGATGTAATTTTTTCTCTGTTTTTTTTTTTTCTTTCTTTTTTTCTTTCTTTCTTTTTTTCTCTTTGTTTCTCATTTCAGACGATGGAACATCGAATTGGAAAATGCGAAGAAACAAAAACGCAGTCCGCTCTTTTTGAGAGCGATATTTCGTACTTTTTTAATGGAATACTTCCTTTTAGGATTATTGCAGATACTTAATGAATTTATAATAAGGTAATACGAGTAAGAACATAATGATCTCATGATAATGAGAATAGAAATGGGATACGAGAAATAAGAAACTTTTATGGTAATATGAGAATCTAAACATCGTGTATTTTTTTTTTTTTTTTGATCATAGATTAGGAACACCATTGTTATTAGGTGGTCTTTTAAGATATTTCAAAAAGGGTAGCGAGGAAACATATGAGACCGCACTTTTATATGCCAGTGGTATTTGTATAGCAACGGCGATTAACGTAATTACGATTAATCAAACAATATTTGGTGCATTTCACATTGGTGCAAAAGTCAGAATTGCTGCTTGCTCTGTAGTCTACAGAAAAGTATGTAAATTATTATATATATATATATATATATATAATGAATATATAATATATTTATATAATATATAATAAATATATAATATTAAATATTCTAATACATATATATATATATAAAATATTAATATTATTATTTTATTTTTCTTGTTTTAATTCTATACTTTAACAGGCATTACGACTTAGTCAAACGGCATTAGGAGATACTGCTCCAGGAAAAGTAGTCAATTTAGTGGCCAACGATGTTAATAGATTCGATCTTGTTTCCATCTTTATACATCACATGTGGTCAGCACCACTTACTGCTTTAATCATTGCCTATTTTCTTTATACCGAAGCTGGATATTCTGGTCTTTTTGGGATAGCAGCAGTTTTTGTGGTCGTACCAATTCAATGTAAGTTTATGTCGATCAATAAAACGATCGATATAACATTTTAATTCTATTATATGCATTACTTTTATAGGGAATTAATATCGAGTTAGATATTTTCTTCTTTCTTTTTTTTTTTTTGTTTTTTTTTTTTTTTGTTTTTTTTTTTTTTTACGTTACGAAGCAGGGATACCAATAAATGATCTATGAAAATTTATAAGATAGTATTATTATTATTATTGTTGTTGTTGTTGTTGTTGTTACATTATAAGTAACTTTTCTTGATTTTATTTCAATAAAACAAACGTCTAATTATATTTTATTATCTATAATCGATCTTATATAGTTCATTTTGGAAACAAAAGAGGAGAATGGATTTAATTGAAAAATTGTATAGATTTTGTAAATATATTATCTATTATCTATTTAGTTCATAAATATATCTATCTTATTTAAATAAAATTAATTTTATTATTAACAATAGTTATATTCTTAGATGTAATTTTTAATATTATTCTTTAATATTATTTACTTTTCAATTCATGTTATTTCGTTGTAATGAAAAAAGATATAGAGTGGTGATAAAATTATTCTTACGTAGATATATATATATATATATATATATATATATATATATATATATCAGGGTAATCCTTTTAAGGATATTTTTGTTATACTTTTTGTTTTAGCTTATACCGGTAAACTTTCTTCAAAGTTTAGACTGCAGACGGCCATAAAGACGGATGAAAGGGTACGGCTGATGGATGAGATTATTTCTGGCGTGCAAGTAATAAAAATGTACGCCTGGGAGAAGCCCTTTTGCGCGTTAGTCGAATTGGCTAGAAAATTGGAGTTACGAGTAGTCAGTAAAAGTTCATCCATTCGTGGTATCTATATGACATTTAATTTATTTACAACGAGAATGGCACTTTATTGTACCCTAATATCAATGATTATGCTTCGTAACGAATTGACCGCCGAAAAAGTGTTCGTTTTCTCTTCGTACTTTAATATACTTGCTCAAACAATGTCTGGAATGTTTGTACGCGGTTTTGCCGAAATTGCGGAATGTCTTGTGGTTGTACGACGATTACAACATTTCTTGATGTACGACGAGTTTCGTAGTAATAATATTACGATAAGTAATAAATTATCGAGAAGTCCAAACGGTAGCATTACATCTATATCGAGACAAACGTCTATCAGAGCGTCAAGGCAAGATTTACCTTATATGGACGATGAAGTTATTGATGAGAATTATTTTCAAGATAACGAGAAAAACATACAAAATGGATTGATAATAGTAGCTAACGATTTGTTGAAAAACACGGCCAGTCTAGTTAATGGTAAGTTAATTGTAAAAATGTATTGAAAGTGTTCTACATTAAAATTTATTTATTTATTTATTACTTGTTTATCATTTTATTTTTATATTATGTTTCTATTATAACTCGTGAATGGTTTTTTTTTCTTTTTTTTTTAATTATTATACTTTTGTTAATTAACATTGTAATACATTGTGCTTAATAAAATTTTTTTTAGATAGAAGTGATTCAGCTTTATCCGAAGATTCGTATGCGATTAAGATGACAAACGTAATAGCAAATTGGGAAGGCGGTCAATCTGAAACAATATTAGAAGGTATAAATCTATTGTTAGAGAAAGGCAAATTATATGCAGTTATTGGAATGGTAGGAGCTGGTAAAAGTTCATTCCTTTCGGCGATACTCGGTGAGATGAATATCATAGATGGTTGTGTGAAATGTAACGGTAATGTGAGTTACGCTAGTCAAGAAGCATGGGTGTTTGGTGCTACCGTTAGACAAAATATTCTATTTGGGCAACCGTACGAACGTCAACGTTATCAGCGTATAGTCAAAGCTTGCGCTCTTCTTAGAGATTTCAAGCAATTCCCACAGGGCGATTTAACGATCGTTGGTGACAGAGGGAGTTCTTTATCTGGTGGTCAAAAAGCTAGAATCAACTTAGCAAGGGCATTATACAAACAAGCGGATATTTATCTTTTAGATGATCCTTTGAGCGCGGTAAATATGAATTATATATAATGCACGATGAGATTATAAAGTAACAATACTAAAAAAATATATATATATATGTATATATGTATATATGTATATTATAGGTAATATAATATTTAAATGTGTTTTCGGTATATGGTGAGTTGCGTGTGCGTTTAAATATGTATTATATAAAATTTTCCGATCGAATTTATATTGCTTATAATATAAGATAATATTTATAACTATTATAATAATACGACTATTATATCGTATTATTATATCTAAAATTGACTTATTATAATATTATAATAGTTATAAATATTAATTATATATATAATTTATATTATAAGTAATATACTATATATATATATATATATAATACAACCTCTCTCTCTCTCTTTCTCTCTCTCTCTCTCTCTCTCTCTCTCTCTCTCTCTTTCTCATATTATAAATAATAAGTATAATATATATTTATATATTATATTATACAGGTTGATCAAAAGTTTCTAGTTAAGTCAAAAGTTTTTATTGTAAATAATTTTTAAAATCAATTACTTTTTTCTAAACTTTTTAAGCTAATATTTCTTTTTTTTTTTGTTTTTTTTTTTTTTTTCAAATTATAATACTGCAAGATTAAAAAGTCTCAAAAAGAAGTAATTGATTTTTCAAATCAAATAACTTTAAATCTTTTATCTTTTATTATAAGTAAGACAATATGGATATATTATGGATAATATATATTTCCTATTAGCTATAATATATCAATATCTATATTGCATTAAAATTTATGTTGTATAAAAATAATGGGGGAAAAAAAAAAGAAAAAGAAAAAAAAAGGAAAAAAAAAAAGAAAAGAAAAATAACAAACAATATTAAAATTTCAATTTAATCAAAATATTAGGTCGATGCGCACGTCAGTAAGCATCTTTTCGAGGAATGTATTCAACGATATTTGGCGCATAAGACACGAATTTTGGCAACGCATCAATTGCAATATATAAAAGAAGTCGACGCTATAATACTTTTGGAAAAGGGAAAATTTAAATTGTATCAAAATTATCAAGACCTTTTGATCGATTATCCAGAATATAGAAGTTTATTGGCAACAGACAATGATACGAGCGAGGATTCTTCTTTCGAAAGGAATTCAATACGAAGACAATTTTCTTCATTGAGTAATAGGGTAAGATTATTTGCCAACTATTCCGTATACGTATATATAAATCTTTAACATTATGTCGTCATTAATTACGTCTATTTCAATGTACAATAGAGTCGTACGCCAGAAGCTAGTAGTGGTGGTACAGATGACGAAGAGGAAAATGAAGATGTTGAAAAATTTAATGACGGTTTAGAAGGAACATCACGTGGTGTAGTAAAAGGACCAATTTTTATTCGATATTTTCAAGTCGGCGCCAATCTTTGTCTTGCCTTATTAGTCCTCTTTTTAATAATTCTCACGCAATTCATTGCCAGTCTTAATGATTATTTTATTCCAATCTTGTAAGTATATATTTCATTGTCTATGTGTGTGTGTGTGTGTGTGTGGGTGTGTGTGTGTGTGCATGTGCTCATAATTTATTTATCGTTAATTAAAATAAATATTCACATTAAATATTTAACTTTAGAGTTAACGCCGAAGAGACATTACATTATCAGCAAACACAAGCGAATATTACTATGGAAGATGAAATACCAACGCATATAAGCAATACTTATGTATACATTTATACTGCAATCGTAATTGGAATATTCATCATTGGTATCACGAGATCATTAATTTTTTATAAAATGTGCATGCTATGCAGTCAACGTTTACACGACATGACTTTTAGCGCATTGATCAGAACTAATATGAGATTTTTTGATACCAATCCAAGTGGAAGAATTTTAAATAGATTTTCGAAAGATATTGGTGCAATCGATGAATTATTGCCTAAGGCATTATTAGATGCTGGCCAATTATGTATGCTAATGTTCGGATCATTGACCGTATCTTGTATAGTCAATCCAATGTTTTTAATTCCTGTAATATTTTTGGGAACGACATTTTATTGGATTCGTAAAGTTTATTTAAAAACAAGTAAAAATATTAAACGTTTAGAAGGCATCAGTAAGTGATATTATATATTTATTTATTTGATAAAAAAAAAAAAAAAGAATATCTTACAATAATTTATAACAATTGAAATATTTTCTTTTGTCTTTCTTCTTTTTCCTTTTTTTTTTCTTTTTGTTTTATTTTGTTGTTTTTTTTTTTTTTTTTTTTTTTTTTTATTACAGCACGATCACCAGTGTTTACCCATTTAAATGCTACGTTAAATGGTCTACCTACTATTAGAGCATATGGCGCTCAAGATATATTAAAAATGGAGTTCGATAAATTTCAAGATGCGCATACGTCTACGGTTTACATGTATATTGTAACTAGTACAGCATTTGGATTTTCTTTGGATGTATTTTGTTTCATATTTACATCACTTGTAACCTTCAGCTTTCTTTTATTAAGTACAAGTACGAATTATTTTCTTTCTCTTTATATAATAATTCTTTTTTCTTTTATATATATATATATGAAGAAAGAAAAAAAAGAAAAGATTTAACATTTTATATAGATATTTTCTTTTTTCTTTGTCTTGTTCTTGTCTTTTCTTTTTTTTCTTCATCTTTTTTTTATCCTTTTTTTTTTTTATCTTTTGATTATATGCCAAAAAACAAGGAATAATTGAACATTCTTTCTCTCTTTCTTTCTCTCTCTCTATCTCTTTCTCTTTCTCTCTCTCTCTCTCTTTTTCTCTCTCTCTCTCTCTCTCTCTCTCTCTCTCTCTCTCTCTCTCTCTCTCTCTCTCTCTCTCTCTCTCTCTCTCTCTGTCGCATTCAGCATTTTCTGGTGGTGAGGTTGGCTTGGCTATTACCCAAGTGATGGCCATGACTGGTATGATACAATGGGGAATGCGACAAAGTGCCGAGGTCGCTAATCAAATGATGTCAGTTGAACGTGTCCTTGAATATACGCAATTACCACCGGAAGATAATTTACGTAACAAAGGAAAATTTTTCAAAAAGTCGGATAAACAAAATTTAGAATCCTTACCACAAAATGCACCAAAGAATTGGCCTAGCGAGGGTTGTATCAGATTTAGGGATATATATATGAGATACACCGATGAGGATCTGCCGGTTTTGAAAAATTTAAATTTATTGATTTTACCACGTGAAAAGGTATAACAATGATATATTTATTAAGTATTTCTATTTTTATATAAGATATTGTAAATTAATTATTTACAATTCATTTATATTAATAATTTTATGATTGTTACGTATTTATAGGTCGGTATTGTGGGAAGAACTGGGGCTGGAAAATCATCATTGATATCGGCATTATTCAGATTGGCGAAGATCGAAGGGATAATAGAAATTGATAATGTCGATACCGGATCAATTTGTTTGGAAGATTTGCGACGTAATATATCTATTATCCCTCAAGATCCAGTTTTATTCTCAGGAACATTAAGACGGAATCTTGATCCATTTAATGAGTATTCGGATCAAATAGTTTGGGAAGCTTTGGAAGAAGTTAATATTTTTATCTTTTTTTTTTTTTTTTTTTTAAGAGATTTCTAACTTTTCCTCTCTCTCTCTCTCTCTCTCTCTCTCTCTCTCTCTCTCTCTCTCTCTTATATATATACATATATTATGAAATAAATATGAAAATAAATGTTTATAGGTCGAATTAAAAGATGCCGTTGCCACTGCTGGAAATGGTTTAGAATCTCGTGTACTTGATAGAGGTAGTAATTTCAGTGTTGGTCAAAGACAACTTATATGCTTGGCAAGAGCAATTTTACGAAACAATCGTATATTAATGCTCGATGAGGCAACGGCTAATGTAGATCCCCAAACGGATGCTTTGATACAGCGTACGATAAGAAAGAAATTTGCTTCTTGTACAGTATTGACGGTTGCTCATCGATTAAACACTATAATGGACAGTGATAAAGTATTGGTTATGGATAAGGGTAGAATGGCGGTAAGTATTATAATTAATTATATTTTTATTCGATATCACAAATTATTTACAATTTAAATTTATTTTATTTTTATTCTAATTTTATATTCTTATTAAAACATTTTTATTATTGTTTCCTTTTATTTTTATTTGTAATTGTTTATTTCTTTGTTTCTTCTTTTTTTTTCTTTTTTTTTTCTTTTTCTTTTTTTTTTTTCCATAGGAATACGATCATCCTCATATACTATTGCAGAATAATTATAGTCAATTTACTTCGTTGGTGAAAGAAACTGGTAGAGCTATGTCAGATCAGCTGATTAAAATGGCCAAACAATCGTATATAAACAAATATGGAGAACAAAAATCATGATATTTTTTCTATATATTTTTCTAACGTTACTAACTATCTATAATTTAGGTCGAATGATTAATATCAGACTTTTAAAGCCTGATTGTTCCTTAGCTCATAGAAATTCTATACCAAGAAACTATATAATGTGTATATATATATATATATCTATATAATGTGTATATATATATATAATATATATATATATAATATATATATATATATATATATATATATATATATATATAAAATAAGCATATACAGATATCTCTATCTTAATAAGTATTATGCCAAAAGATTTCTTTAATATCAAGAAATTATGTTTTATATTATATCCCTGAATAACTTTCTATTGCATATATATATATATATATACGTATATATGTATATAATATATACGTACATAAATAGTTCTTTTTTTTTGTTTGTTTTCAAATCTAATAGATTTATCAAATTTAATACTTTAATCTCTGGATAAGTACAAATACTTTCATACAAAAAGTACTTATATTTTTCTACTTTACATTTTACCTGAATGTTATTTCCAAAGTCCATAGAACTAACTTCAAATGTGATAATTTAAGAAAATAGAGAGATCATAGATTATTCTCATATACAATTTAAGGTGCTATAAAGTATTCCTAATGAAAAATAACATATTAATCATATTTATAAGAAAAATTATCATTGGATAATTGATTCCAATTCATATTTACATTGTCTTGCATCAATTTTTTTAATTAACCCCTTTACTATAGTAATGTTAACTTAATCCATAGGAAAGACTATACCTATGTATATATATATATATATATATATATATATATATATATATATATACATATATATACATATATATACATATATATATTTATATATATGTACATATATATATGAATGATTTTATAATAATTATTAAGTATATATATGTATATATTATTATTATTATTATAATGCATAGATCTTCCAAAATATTAAATCTCATTTTAACATATTGTATTATTTTATCAATGTTTTCAACGTTTTATGTTTTCAATGGCATATTTGCCTTAATGTATATTCTTTATGTGGGCTTACCCGTCATATTTGGATTTATTTTCTTTATTTTATGCCATTATTAGCCACGATTGCAAAGAGTTCATTGTGTTTTTGAAAATAATAACAAAGTGCAATATACAATTATTTTGGAAAGTCGTTGATATATTCTAAAATTCTTTGAGATCTTTACGTTTTATATTTATATGTGTGAGTACGTGTGTATGTGTGTGTGTGTGTGTGTGTATAACTCTGTATCAACTTTTTAAATATGTCTGGATGGATTCATTAAAAAAAAAAAAAAAATGTTATTTTAAATATCATAGTACAGAGATCTATAAACAATTCCGGTTAATTTTAACTATCGCTTTCAAAATAACAAATACTTGGAAAGAAATGATAAATACATTGGAAAATTGCATATGAAATGGTATTTGTTACGTAAAAATATTAAAAATAGTATTATTCATGAACGTAAATTATACGTCACTCGTGCCTATTTTGTATTTCATACAAAGATACTGGGTTTGTACTTATATAAAGACAATACAAACACGGTCAATTGATCTTGAATGGATCTCAAAAACATAATTACTAGTAGCATATATATATATGATCTAACAGAAAAGAATTTATTGAATTTTCTCGAATACGTTTAATTTTGATGAATATAAAAATAAAAAGAGGTAGTAATTCTTGATATATATATGACAAATAATTGTCTACACTTTCGTATTTTCAATTTGTAATACAAAAATTGGATATACATATATAGGTCTTAAAAATTTTATACTACTTTTACAATTATAGGAAAGTGGAATAAGGAAAGATATTAATTGTATTTATAAACATTAGTTATATTTATTATTATAGTTAATAAATGCGATAAGAAAATTACAAAATGAAAGTATAAAATTTTGTATTGTCGAATAAAATTACTAAACATAGATTGTAATGGTATAATCGACTGACTACGCATATATATATATATATATACATATATATATATATATATATATATATATATATATATATATAATATTTTACAATGAAAATAATGTTATATTATTTACACAACTCGCATGTAATATATGATTTATAAATAAATGTAATGAAAAAAAAAGATCGATTCTTGAAATACGTATAATAATCTATTATCAAAAAATGGTAAGTAACTAGTTTACTTATTGTTATCACTTTTCAACTAATTATTATGTAAGTAGAAAGATACAAAAGCCTTAGCCGATGACGAATTTTCAGTGACTCTAAACTTTTCGAATGAATAACAGTGAAGGCAGTACGTTTGAATAAGAAATATTTACGGATAATAATATCAAAAAGAATATATGTATATATATTTTTTTTTTTGTTTTAATTAAAATTATTTAATAGAAAACATGCATATACAAAAGTGTCCTGTTAACAGGAATCCAAAGGAATCGGCAAATATATTTAGTGTTTTAACTTTTTGGTTTGTTCTCGTTATTTTTCTAATTACGTTATTTGTCAAATTCGTCTAGCATTCCTCCCTCTTTGACCTCTGAAAACTTTGTTAATTATTAATAATTAAGTCTTTCTTTTCTTTTTTTCCTTCAATATCCAACAAATATTACATTAGGTGGCTCAAGGATATATTTAAAAAAGGACTAAACAAAACATTAACGTTGGATGATATTTATGAACCATTGAAGTTCAACCAATCGGAAAATCTTGGAAATTTGCTCGAAAGGTTTAATAATTTAATTTATACACAAATATTGATCACTTTTTCTTTTCCATTGAATTTATCCTTTTCGACGGAAAAAAAAGAAAAAGAAAAAAAAAAAAGAAATTAAATTTGCTCGGTACATTGTTTCTTTTTTTTTTGTTCTTTTTTCTTTTCTTCTTTCTTTCTTGACTTTTTTTCTTTTACAGAGAATGGCGTCGCGAATGGGAGAAATTACAGGATTTCGAATATGTATTGGAAAAGGACGGTAATAAAAAATTAAACAAAGATATAAAACCGTCCTTGTACAAGGCATTATATCGTATATTTTGGCGTAAATATTTTTTAATATCAGGATTTTTGTTTGTTCATACTGTAATATTGTATACGTTACAACCAATATTACAAGGATGGATAATAAATTATTTTAATGTATCTTCGACAAATTCAAAAACAGTAACGAAAGAAAAAGTGATCATTTATTGTTTTGGTCTGGTCATCGATATCATCGTATCTGTTTGCATTTTCCATCATGTATATTTTAAAAGTCAAGAAATAGGAATGCAAATACGTATAGCTTGCAGTTCTCTAATATACAAAAAAGTATGTCAATTGTTTGATTTTAACGTAGATAATTATTAATTTCTATATAACGTTATATAAATTATATATGAAAAATGTGGACTTTAATTACGTAATATTTAAGTAATAATTCAAGGTCTGAATATTTTATGCTTTTTCTTTTTTTTTTTTCCTTTTTTTTCCTTTTTTTTTTTTATTTTTTTATTTTTTTCTTTTTAAATATTTTTTGAATTCTTATCAATATTATATACCTCATAAATTATGTAAGTTTACATTCGTTTCTTATCATTTCTTTGACGACATTTCGTTGACGTTTGCATTTATGTAATATAAAAAAATACTTAAACATATAAAACAATAATAATTAAAATAAATAATGTAACGTATGTATATATATATATATATATATATATATATACATATATACATATATCTATTACAGATATTACGACTGAGTAAAACAGCTTTAATGCAAACGACTAATGGTGGACAAATTCTTAATATTCTTAGCAATGATATGAATCGTTTTGATACTGTACTCATTTATCTGCATTATTTATGGATTGGACCGATTCAGGTAATAAATAAAAACTTATGCCTAAAATTGGCAATGATGAAATATTATTTCTTAATAAATAAAAAATTAAATTATATTATTATAAAATCACTCGTAGCTCGTAGTAGTAACCTACATAATGTGGACGATGATCGGATCTTCAACATTTTTTGGCATTGCATGTCTCTTATTGGTATCTTTTCCAATTCAAGGATATTTTCCTGTAATAAGTAAAAAATTAAGAGCAAGTCTAGCAGTTTTAACGGATACAAGGATACAACTTATAAACGAATTTATAACAGGCATACAGGTGGTAGAAATTTTCAATTAATAAAAGAAAAGAAAAAAAAAATTAATAATAATGATAATAATAATAATGATAATAAAAAAAAAAAAAAGTATTTCACAAATTCATTCCATAGAAATACATATTATAGATATGATCGTAACATGAAGTATCGATATAAAATGAATTTTGGTGTTTTTTTATTTTTTTTGTTTTGTTTTCAGATGATCAAAATGTATGGATGGGAAAAGCCGTTCAGTAAATTTGTAATAACAACACGTATAGCGGAAATGAAAAAAATTAGGATTAGCTCGTTTATTAAAGTATTAGCTCTGTCTATGTTAATATTTACCGAAAGAATGACACTATATTTTTCTATGGTTTCGTACGCTCTTACAAACAAGACATTAAATCCAGAATATACATATGTTTGGACAACCTTCTTCAATATTTTACAATTAACGATCGTCATGTTTTTTCTACAAGCTCTAATATCTTGGAACGAGACCACAATAACTATTAATAGAATCGAGGTTCGTTGTAATATTTTATTTCTACTTTATAAATTAATTATTCGTAATTCATTATAAAGTACATTATAATTTATAAATCAGAAATATAAATTGATGTTATTTAATCAATTTTTTTTTTAAGTCATTAAAAATTAATTTAACAAATTAATCTTTATCGTTGCAAAAGTGTTATATGAAATATTATTTATTTGTCAGAAAGAAATTTTATTCATACGCTAAACGTATGATTATTAGAAAAATAAAAGAGAACGTCGGAGTTATAAATGCGCTTAATTAAATTTCTATATATACGTAATTAAGCTTTTTGCCGTGGTAATTATACGAAAGAAAAAAAAAAAAAAGAAAAACAAAGAAAAAGAAAGAAAAGAAAAATAAATATTTCAAACAATTATTTCAGGAATTTTTATTGTTGGACGAAGTGATATCGAACGATCAAACGTCATTGATGTCATCAATGTCATCAAAATATGAGAAAAAAGGAGATAAAAATGATATTGAATATTGTAGGATCATTTTGAAGAAGGAAGAGCCGGTAATAAACGTCGAGCCGAAAAAACAACCATCGATTGAATTGATAAAAGTATCATCAAATTGGGTGTCGAGCAAATTACCACCTACTCTATGTAATATCAGTATGAAAGTGGATCCGGGCCAGTTATGTATTTTATTGGGTCAAGTTGGATCAGGAAAGACAGCCCTTTTAAATACACTTTTGAAGGAACTTCCTTTGGGTGCTGGTACCATCAAGATATTACAAAACTTGCCTACAAAAGGGGACTCTCATGCGAACTTAACAAATTATTTCACTGATAATAAAAACATTAGATTTTCTTATGCCTCCCAAGAACCATGGCTTTTTGGTGGTACTATTAAAGAAAATATTCTCTTTGGTGAATTGTACGATAACAAAAGATATACGGACGTAGGTGTAGACATGATCGTTGATCTGTTTGATTTAGAAAAAAAAAAAAGAAAAAAAAAAAGAAAAGAAAACGAACGAACAAATTCATCTTAATAATTTATTTCTAGGTAACGCGAGTATGTGCCTTAAATAAAGATTTCCAGCAATTACCTCAAGGTGATATGACTACTGTCGGGGAAAGAGGGATAATGTTATCTGGCGGGCAAAAAGCTCGAGTAAGTTTGGCAAGAGCCATTTATAAACAAGCAGATATTTATTTATTGGACGATCCATTGAGCGCTGTAGATACAAAAGTTGCCAAGCACATATTTACAAAATGTATCGTACAATATCTTCGTGATAAGACGAGGATATTAGCTACGCATCAATTGCAGTTTATCAAATCTGCGGATGTTATAATGGCACTGGATCATGTGAGTAATGAAATTGATAAAATTTAATTAAAACGATATTAAATTTGAATATTATTTTAATAAGGGTACCGTCAAAATGAAAGGAAATTATAATGAATTAATGAAAAATAATGATGAATTTTTGAAAATGGTCACTCGTATCAAAATGGAGAGGGAAAATAACGAAATTAAGGAGGATACAAATGAAAATCTTTTTGGATATAACAGAGATAGTATAAGAAGTAGAGCATCTATTAGATCATACAACAGTTCGGTCGTGGTAATAAATATATTAATATATCGAAGAATTCAACATGATATATAACCGTTTGTAATGTTTCAAATATATATATATATATATATATATATATGAATATAATTATTATGACAGGAATCTGTACATGGTGATTATGAAAATGCGGATACCAACGAACAAGAAGAATTATTTTTAACAAAAAATATTCCTTGGAAATTATATGTCAAATATTTTCGATATGGAGGCTCATGGTTGACGTTAATTATTTTTGTAATAATATCTATAGTAACGCAAATAATTACAAACGCTACCGATTATTGGGTATCTTATTGGACCAATTTAGAAGTCATAAGAAGTTCTAAAAATAAAACTTTAATCATGAATAAACAAGAGGAATATCGAAATACGATACAGAATACTATTTTATCGAACTTTATATCCTTAGATAATTTAGGATTGTTAACAACAACGTCTGCTATATACATTTATACAATCTTGATTGTTATTTGTATAATTACGGTACTTGTGCGCAGCATCTTTTTTATGCAACTTTGCGTAATCGCCTCTCGTAAAATTCATAATGATTCGTTTAACAATCTTTTGCAAGCTAACATGCGCTTTTTTCATACGAATCCTTCCGGTGAGCAATGTTTCAATATAAAATATCTTTAATAAATAAATATATAATTATTCAACGATACTATCGAAGAAATTTTATTTGAATTTTATAAAATATTTCATCAAGATATTATTTTAGGAAGAATACTGAATAGATTTTCAAAAGATATGGGAGCCGTAGATGAATTATTACCAAAGCCAATGATAGAAGTAATACAAATTTCTCTAGTTACACTTGGTATTATTATTATAGAAATAATTGTGAATTATTGGACAATTATACCATTCATTATATTAGGTATCTTTACTTATTTCATAAAAATAATATACGTTAGAACTGTGCAAAGTATTAAACGATATGAGAGTATATGTAAGTATAGTTATTTTCTTTTTGCTTTTTTTTTTTTTTTCTTTTTTTTTCCTTACTGTATTTAAAAATATTGTCATATTTATTTTATATAAGTTGATATTTGATCGTAATAAATGTAATTTTTATTTCAAGGTAAGAGCCCGATATTTTGTCACGTCGGTACAACATTAAATGGTTTATCGACGATAAGAAGTAGCGGTAAGGCTACACAAGATTTGTTGCAAAAAAAGTTTGATTATTTACAAGATAAACATACAGGCACTTGGTATCTCTTATTAGCAGCATCCGCACTTCTTGGTTTAGTCTTCGATATATTAATATCCTTTGTCATAGCCTTTATATGTTTTTATTTTGTTCTCGTACCTAAAGGTATTTATAATAATCACAATTATTTAACGTAAATGAATAATAAAATTTCAAAGGTGCAAAGGAAAATATCAAAAGGAAATGTTACATGCGCTTGTAATATTACAGATAATACATTGAGTGGAGATGTAGGTTTAGCTATATCGCAAGCCCTTATTATTATTAGTATGTTACAATATGGTATAAAACAATCTATCGAAGTAATTATTCAAATGACATCGGTCGAAAGAATATTCCAATATATGGATCTCCCTAAGGAGAAATCTTTGATAATAACGAACCCACTGCCGCCAACATGGCCATCGCAAGGTAGATTAATATTAAAGAATGTTTCTATGAGATATAGTCCGAATGAACCACCTGTTTTAAAGGTAAATTTCATACATATATATATATATAAATATTTAACAAGTAATATTTCGATTACGATAATGAGACATTTTTTTTTTAATGATTAGAATCTAACAGTTACGATAGAAGCAGGATGGAAAGTCGGTATTGTTGGAAGAACAGGAGCTGGAAAATCTTCATTAATAAGTGCACTCTTTCGTCTATTTTCTGAAGGTTTAGAAGGAGAGATAATAATTGATGAAAAGGATACAAGTACAATAGACTTGCAACAATTACGTTCTCGAATATCTATTATTCCACAAGAACCAATTCTCTTTGCTGCAAGTTTGCGATATAATTTGGATCCATTTAAGCAATATGACGACATACATCTTTGGGATGTTCTTCGAGAGGTCGAATTCACTGATATAGGCTTGAACGATCAAATTTTATCTAATGGTAACAATTTGAGCATTGGTCAAAAACAATTAATATGCTTGGCTAGAAGTATGCTGAGGAAAAATCGTATTATAGTTCTCGATGAGGCAACTGCTAATATAGATTCACAGTTAGTAGAATAATTTTTATGAATAATTAATTTACACATTATTTATATATATATATATATATATATATATATATATACGGATAATAATATTATTAATGATAAATAATTACTTGTGTTTCTTTTTAGAACCGATGAATTGATACAACGTACTTTAAGAACTAAATTTGTTGATTATACTGTTTTATGTGTGGCTCATCGTTTGAATACTATTATTGATAGCAATCGTATTATAGTGATGGACGGTGGAGAAATTGCGGTATGAATAAGATATTTTATAACAATCTTATAATTTAGAGTAAATTTATATCTACAATGTTATCATAATTATTTTATTGAATTTGCATTTTTACAAATATTATGCTTATGATCAACAGGAATTTGATCATCCCTACGAGTTATTACGTAATAAACCTAATGGTTTGTTTGCTCAAATGGTGAATAATACAGGACGTATTATGTCTAAGAACCTTTTGCAGCAAGCAGAGATGGCTTATCGGCGAGATACAAAGGAACACAATCTTGATGATATTTCCACTGAAACTGAATTAACAATAAATACAAATCAAGAATATATATCATTATAAATAAAGAAAAAAAGTTATATATATATATATATATATATATATATTCCATCTAAAATATTCTTTTACTTAAGCACCCCTGATGACTGTATTATTTGCAATTAAGATGAATGGCTGTAAATATTATAATCAATATATTTCAAAATATTTCAAAAATTCTATTTAATAGGATAGACAAATACGTATGTGTAAATATATATATATATATATATATATATATATATATATATACATATATATATGCACTAATATTTTATTTAACATACAACTACGTGTATGATATTATATATATTAGAAATATTGTGATGTTATATACAAAAAATAATTTCTATGATTTATTTTAATATAGTATTTTTTTTTTTGCATTCCCACGAGTACACATTAAAACTTTAGCTTTCTTAATACAAAAACTTATAAATTAATACTTTCCATAATTTTGTAATTATTTAAACAATATACATTGTACACAGAATACAATAAACTAAAATTTAAACAATAGCACATTCGTTTAAACATTACAAATATCAATACACGTGAAAAATTTTAAATAATTTTATTTTAAAATTCCAATACTTTAAAATTTTAATCTCGGTGTTGTTGGCCTTGCGATATAAACAATATACATTGTACACAGAATACAATAAACTAAAATTTAAACAATAGCACATTCGTTTAAACATTACAAATATCAATACGCGTGAAAAATTTAAAATAATTTTACTTTAAAATTTCAATAATTAAAAATTTTAATCTCGGTGTTGTTGGCCTTGCGATATATAAACATAAACAGTCCTTCTATTAACTTTGATAAATATCGAGTTAGTTCTCTCTTGCACTCCGACGTGAGCACACCTAATTTCTCTCTTTTTAAACGCGAGAACTTATAAATTAATACTTTCGATAATTTTATAATTATTTAAACAATATATGTTGTACACGGAGCACAATAAAGTAATATTTTAACAATAGTAGATTCATTTAAACATTATAAAGAAAGAAACACGCTAGAAACTAAAAATAATTTGAAAATAAAATTCCAGTACTTAAAAATTTTTAATTCTCGGTTGATGGCCTTCTGCAATATAAACATAAACGCTCTTTTGATTAACTTTGACGATTCGTGAGTTAGTTTACTTCTGCATTCCGAGCAGTGCACATCGTACTCTCTATTTCTAATCGCGAAAACTTATAAATTAATACTTTCGTTAATTTTATAATTATTTAAACAATATATGTTGTACACGGAGCACAATAAAGTAATATTTAAACAATAGTAGATTCATTTAAACATTATAAAGATCGATACGCGCGAAAAACAAAATAATTTCAATTTAAAATTCCAATACTTAAAGATTTAATCTCGGTGTTGTTGTTCTTGCGTAATATAAACATAAACGGACCTTCTATTATCTTTTTCAATTACCGAGTTAGTTCTTTCCTGCACTCCGACGTGTGCACATCGTGATTTTTCTTTTCTAAACGCGAAATCTTATAAATTAATACTTTCATTATTTTGTTATTGTTTAAGCAATATACGTTGTACGCGGAGTACAATAAACTAAAATTTAAACAACAGTACATTCGTTGAAACATTATAAAGACCTAAACGCGCAAAATATAAAATAATTTTACTTTAAAATTCCAATACTTAAAGATTTCTAATCTCCGTGTTGTTGGCCTTGCGAGATATAAACAGAAACGGTCCTTCTATTAACTTTGACAATTACTGAGTTAATCCTCTCTTGTACTCCGACGTGTGCACACCTAATCTCTCTCTTTTTAAACGCGAGAACTTATATATTAATACTTTCGCTAATTTTATAATTATTTAAACAATCATACATGTATGCGGGATAGAATAACGTAATATTTAAACAATAGTACATTTATTTAAACATTAGAAAGACGGAAACTCGTGCGGGACTTAGAAAAATTTAAATTTAATATTTCGATACTTAAAAATTTTAATTTCGGGATAGTTGGCCTTGTGTAATATAAACATAAACGCATTTTTCCTTAACTTTGACGGTTTCCAAGTTAGTTCTCTTCTACACTCCAACAACTGCACATCGCGATTATCATTTCCTGAACGCGGAAACTCATAAATTAATACCCTCGATAATTTTATAATTATTTAATCGATTTTTATTGAACACGGGATAGAATAGTGTAATATTTAAACAATAGTAGATTCATTTAAACAATATAAAGAAAGAAACACGCGCGAGAATTAAAATAATTTTAAAAACTTTTAATAACCTTCTATTACTTTAAAATTTTAATTTCGGAGTAGTTGCCTCGTGTAATATAAACATAAACATCTTTTTCCTGACTTTGATAGACACCGAGTTAGTCATCTCTTGCACTCCAACCTGTGCACATCGCGATTCTCTTTCTCTGAACCCAGAAACTTATAAATTAATGATTTCGGCAATTTTATAATTAATTAAACAATATTTAACATAGACGGAGCAAAATAAAATAATATTTAAACAATAGTAGATTCATTTAAACATTATAAAGAAAGAAACACGCGAGAAAGTAAAAATAAGTTAAGATAAAATTCCAATACTTAAAAATTTTTAATTCTCGGTTGTTGGCCTTCTGCAATATAAACATAAATGTTCTTTTTATTAACTTTGACAATTCGTGAGTTAGTTTACTTCTGCACTCCGACCAGTGCACATCGTACTCTCTAATTCTAATCGCGAAAACTTATAAATTAATAATTTCGGTAATTTTATAATTAATTAAACAACATTTAACGTACACGGAGCACAATAAAACAATATTTAAACAATAGTAGATTCATTTAAACATTATAAAGAAAGAAACACGCGAGAAACTAAAAATAATTTTAAAATAAAATTCCAATACTTAAAAATTTTTAATTCTCGGTAGTTGGCCTTCTGCAATATAAACATAAATGTTCTTTTTATTAACTTTGACAATTCGTGAGTTAGTTTACTTCTGCACTCCGACCAGTGCACATCGTACTCTCTAATTCTAATCGCGAAAATTTATAAATTAATAATTTCGGTAATTTTATAATTAATTAAACAACATTTAACGTACACGGAGCACAATAAAACAATATTTAAACAATAGTAGATTCATTTAAACATTATAAAGAAAGAAACACGCGAGAAAGTAAAAATAAGTTAAGATAAAATTCCAATACTTAAAAATTTTTAATTCTCGGTTGTTGGCCTTCTGCAATATAAACATAAATGTTCTTTTTATTAACTTTGACGATTCGTGAGTTAGTTTACTTCTGCACTCCGACCAGTGCACATCGTGCTCTCTAATTCTAATCGCGAAAACTTATAAATTAATAATTTCGGTAATTTTATAATTAATTAAACAACATTTAACGTACACGGAGCACAATAAAACAATATTTAAACAATAGTAGATTCATTTAAACATTATAAAGAAAGAAACACGCGAGAAACTAAAAATAATTTTAAAATAAAATTCCAATACTTAAAAATTTTTAATTCTCGGTAGTTGGCCTTCTGCAATATAAACATAAATGTTCTTTTTATTAACTTTGACGATTCGTGAGTTAGTTTACTTCTGCACTCCGACCAGTGCACATCGTGCTCTCTAATTCTAATCGCGAAAACTTATAAATTAATAATTTCGGTAATTTTATAATTAATTAAACAATATTTAACGTACACGGAGCACAATAAAACAATATTTAAACAATAGTAGATTCATTTAAACATTATAAAGAAAGAAACACGCGAGAAAGTAAAAATAAGTTGAAGATAAAATTCCAATACTTAAAAATTTTTAATTCTCGGTTGTTGGCCTTCTGCAATATAAACATAAATGTTCTTTTTATTAACTTTGACGATTCGTGAGTTAGTTTACTTCTGCACTCCGACCAGTGCACATCGTGCTCTCTAATTCTAATCGCGAAAACTTATAAATTAATAATTTCGGTAATTTTATAATTAATTAAACAACATTTAACGTACACGGAGCACAATAAAACAATATTTAAACAATAGTAGATTCATTTAAACATTATAAAGAAAGAAACACGCGAGAAAGTAAAAATAAGTTGAAGATAAAATTCCAATACTTAAAAATTTTTAATTCTCGGTAGTTGGCCTTCTGCAATATAAACATAAATGTTCTTTTTATTAACTTTGACGATTCGTGAGTTAGTTTACTTCTGCACTCCGACCAGTGCACATCGTGCTCTCTAATTCTAATCGCGAAAACTTATAAATTAATAATTTCGGTAATTTTATAATTAATTAAACAACATTTAACGTACACGGAGCACAATAAAACAATATTTAAACAATAGTAGATTCATTTAAACATTATAAAGAAAGAAACACGCGTGAAAGTAAAAATAAGTTAAGATAAAATTCCAATACTTAAAAATTTTTAATTCTCGGTTGTTGGCCTTCTGCAATATAAACATAAATGTTCTTTTTATTAACTTTGACGATTCGTGAGTTAGTTTACTTCTGCACTCCGACCAGTGCACATCGTGCTCTCTAATTCTAATCGCGAAAACTTATAAATTAATAATTTCGGTAATTTTATAATTAATTAAACAATATTTAACGTACACGGAGCACAATAAAACAATATTTAAACAATAGTAGATTCATTTAAACATTATAAAGAAAGAAACACGCGAGAAAGTAAAAATAAGTTGAAGATAAAATTCCAATACTTAAAAATTTTTAATTCTCGGTTGTTGGCCTTCTGCAATATAAACATAAATGTTCTTTTTATTAACTTTGACGATTCGTGAGTTAGTTTACTTCTGCACTCCGACCAGTGCACATCGTGCTCTCTAATTCTAATCGCGAAAACTTATAAATTAATAATTTCGGTAATTTTATAATTAATTAAACAACATTTAACGTACACGGAGCACAATAAAACAATATTTAAACAATAGTAGATTCATTTAAACATTATAAAGAAAGAAACACGCCAGAAACTAAAAATAATTTTAAAATAAAATTCCAATACTTAAAAATTTTTAATTCTCGGTTGTTGGCCTTCTGCAATATAAACATAAATGTTCTTTTTATTAACTTTGACAATTCGTGAGTTAGTTTACTTCTGCACTCCGACCAGTGCACATCGTACTCTCTAATTCTAATCGCGAAAACTTATAAATTAATAATTTCGGTAATTTTATAATTAATTAAACAATATTTAACGTACACGGAGCACAATAAAACAATATTTAAACAATAGTAGATTCATTTAAACATTATAAAGAAAGAAACACGCGAGAAAGTAAAAATAAGTTAAGATAAAATTCCAATACTTAAAAATTTTTAATTCTCGGTTGTTGGCCTTCTGCAATATAAACATAAATGTTCTTTTTATTAACTTTGACGATTCGTGAGTTAGTTTACTTCTGCACTCCGACCAGTGCACATCGTGCTCTCTAATTCTAATCGCGAAAACTTATAAATTAATAATTTCGGTAATTTTATAATTAATTAAACAACATTTAACGTACACGGAGCACAATAAAACAATATTTAAACAATAGTAGATTCATTTAAACATTATAAAGAAAGAAACACGCGAGAAAGTAAAAATAAGTTAAGATAAAATTCCAATACTTAAAAATTTTTAATTCTCGGTTGTTGGCCTTCTGCAATATAAACATAAATGTTCTTTTTATTAACTTTGACGATTCGTGAGTTAGTTTACTTCTGCACTCCGACCAGTGCACATCGTGCTCTCTAATTCTAATCGCGAAAACTTATAAATTAATAATTTCGGTAATTTTATAATTAATTAAACAATATTTAACATACACGGAGCACAATAAAATAATATTTAAATAATAGTAGATACATTTTAATATTATAAAAAAGATACGCGCGTGGAACTTAGAATCATTTTAATTTGAAGTTTCGATACTTACAAATTTTTATGGATTTGGACGATTATCAAATCAGTTCTTCTTTGGCCTTTGACGAGTAAACATCGAAAGTATCTCAGTAACTCTTTGCTGGTAGTATCTGCTATTATTTAATGTAAATATATTTTTATATTACACGTTTCTTCAATAATTTATATATTTATTTTTATTATAACATTGATAGTAATAATTTTGTTTTTATTTTTTTGTTTCAGAACATCATTGCAATCGCGCGTGAAGCAATGGTTTAATCGAATATTTTCGGTATCGCTTAAATAAGAATATCGCGAAGTAGAAGCAGTGTTTGTTCGTTCGGGTTTCGCGATTTAAACAACAAGTATATTTGCATCGATTGCGTGCAATGCAATCGTTAGAATCAGTGTTTATTCAGCAAAACGTATTACTTTTTTATCAGTCACATTGACTGTATTTGCAAAGGACAGTATAGTTTCGCGAAGTAAATTCAGTGACCGTTCGTCGAAAATTATTTATCGCGTAATAGAATCAGTGCATCATTGAAGAGGATTTTGATCAACTTCGATGTCGACCTACCTAATCAACAATTTCGATTATATCGCGGACGAGTGTTTTGGAGCCATCGCAGAACTTCTTAAGTTGTAAGTGAATTTTTAAGTCCCTCCGATCACTCAATCATGTCGAGGACGAAAGGTCCGAATTGACACGGGTGATTGGTTGTAATTTATTAGTAAAAGAGCATTGAGTGACCACGAGTAAATTTGTTCAGAGATTTACTCGTGAATGGTTTTTTATTTTTTAATTTCTTTATTAGATTAGGATAGGGTCTTCTTGTTCAAGCGCGTTTATATTTATTTTAAATTTTGGATATATCCATTTTTAAATATTTTGCTCGTGCGGAAATATCAAAGAATTATAATTCATGAGTTTTAATAAAGAATGAACAAGAAGATATTCGCGATGAATAGTCTCTTGATTACAAACGATACCATAGATGATTTCTTTATAATAATTAAAACTTTCGTTTGTAAGAAAAGAGCGTTCAAGGAATTTCTTTATATTTTTAAATAATAACAAATTAAATATTTAATCAATTTGAATTAATAAAAGAAAAGTCTCGATAGAGTCATTGCTTTTAAAAGAAAAAAGTCGAGTAGAATAATTGTTAAAAAATAAAGAGACTTATAGAGTCATAGTTCGTAGGCCTAGATGATAAATTAATTAATTTTTAGCTCAGGATTTTCAGCGATTAATATATTAATTTCAATTTTTTACGTTTAGCCAATAGATATCTTTCGAAAATATAATAATCAATTTCTGTTTTAACAATAATAAATATTTTTTTCAGGTAAATTAGGTTTGTGTAAGGATTTTATCTTTCATATCTTAGAATTTGAAGTCAAATTTTGTCGTTACAGTTTTAGAGTGATAATCGATTAGGTTGAAGCACGAAGCAAAGAAGAAGTTATATATCGAAGAGGCCCCCACAACATGTGGCTCAAGAGGGCAACTATTAGACTATTAAGTTATTTTCGAAGGTTCACTAAAAACTTTCGAGAATGACTCTTAGTCGTACTTTAATTTTACCATGTTGTCACTCAAAATGCTCTTATGGTGATGGGTGTAGGGGTGTAGATTTAAAAAACTAAAATATAATAACATTACGTAAATAATATTCCGATATTGCCACGCGTATGCAAATACGATTATTTCATATTTTATACATTTTTAATATTAAACTTTTTTTTAAAACTCAATTGAATTTATGATTCTAGTTTAATAAAATCAAATTTTACGTTAAAGTTGATTGATAAATTTAGCACATTTTTTCTTTTCTAAAGTTCAATTCAATTCATAATTTTATTTTAATAAAATCGAGTTCTATATTAAAATCACATATCTATGAAATGTAAAACTAATATATTTCTTTAGATCAGTATTCAGAATTTTTCATTCTTTTTTAAATAATATTCTTTTTTTCTTAGCTTTTAAGTTTAATTAAATTAAATTTCAAAGTTTATCGTTTGTATAATTAATATACATATATACTAATTCTTTCTTCTTTCCTTGTTTCTTTTCAGCTAGGTCCGAGTCGTGGGATCGAGAACACGTGAAGGAATAATTAATTAATATTTAAATAATAGGATATTCTTAGCAACGTTATAGAGAACATGTACATATATTATCATATATTATTGATTAATAAATATGATATTTCTTTCAGAGAGTATAATATTTATTTATATCTGTGTTCAGAATATTTCATTTCTTTTTAATTAAACTTTTATTTTTCTTAAGTTTAATCAAATAAAATTCAGCCTTTTATCGTTCGTATAATTACTGTCATTTCTATTGTTTCTTATTTAATGTCATTAATTATCCTCTATATATATCTCGGATGGAACCCATGGGAGAGGCCCATGGGTATGTGCCTCTGTATGGGTTGCTTTCTCAGCATCTTAAAGAGCTGCTCCTCTTTTCTTTTCTTTCTGGGGCTCTCTTTTCTATTTCATATTTTCCATTCTTATATGCTCCTATTAATTATGATTTATAAGTCTCGGGTGGGACCCATGTGATGGGGACATGGGTGTGGGCCTCTGTGCGGGTTGCTGTCTTAGCATCGTGTAGAACTGCTTCTCTTTTCTTCTCTTTCTGTGGCTCTCTTTTCTATTTCATATTTTTCATACTGATTTACTCTTATTAATTATGATTTATAAGTCTCGGGTGGGACCCATGGGATGGGGACATGGGTGTGGGCCTCTGTGCGGGTTGCTGTCTTAGCGTCGTGTAGAACTGCTTCTATTATCTTATCTTTCTGCAGCTTTCTTTTCTATTTAATATTTTTCTTATTTAATTATGTTTATTATTTTCTTATTTTAATTATGTTTTTAATTATCTTATTAATATGTTATTTCTTTTCATTATGTCTTTTCAGATTTTTATTATGCCAGTTCATTTTTAATTATGTTTGTTTAATATTTATATATGTTGCTTCTTTCTAATTATGTTTTTAATTATGTTTTCAGATATGTTATTAATAAATTCTTATTAATTATGATTTATAGGTTTTAGGTAGGAACCATTAGATAAAGCGGACTATTGTTTCAGCAGCCTGAAGAGCTACTTATATTTTCTTATTTTTCAGCAGCTTTCTTTTATTACTCATACTTTTCTACTTTAATTATGTTTTTAATTATGTTTTTATTTATCTTATTAATATGTTATTTCTTTTTATTATGTCTTTTCAGATTTTTATTATGTTATTTCCATTTAATTATGTTTTTTTAGTATTTATTTATGTCATTTCTTTTTAATTATGTTTTTATGTTTTTAGGTTTGTTATTAATATATTCTAATTAATTTTCATTTTTAAGTATTAGGTGGGACCCATGAGATGAAGCGGACTGTTGTTTCACCAGCGTGCAGACCTACTTCTATTTTCTTATCTTTCTTTTATTAATCTTCTTTTTTTCTTTGTCAGGGATGATCGACCAATCATGCAGCGATATTCAATATGTCTTTTCTTTTCTTCTTCTAATGTTTCCTTAGCTCCTTTTTTTCAGGAGAGATCATCAAGGCATAGGTTCACGTCTGGTCGAATGCGTCATCGCCTGGCTAGACCCATCATCGATTTTTATGTGCGGTTACGGGAAGGATAGGAAGAACACTCGCGCGAGTGTCGGCGTGCACAAGCGTGGGTGTTCTCGGGCGCGATTAAACTTCGTTTGATTGTTCGTATCGAAAACGCGAATTCAGAGTAGAGTCACCGTTTTTCTAACACTCACGTGAATGAACGTGGACGCGATTTAAAAGTCCTACCGGGGACTTCGTTTATATTTGCCCGAATATTCGATTAGATTACCTCGCGAACGCGTTTTTTTAGAATAGAGTCACCGTTTTCCGAACACTTGCGTGGGTGTCCGGGCGCGATTAAAAGTCCTACCATGGACTTCGTTTTAGTGTTGAAATTCGGGGTGCGCGAACGGTTTACCTTGTAGTGCTGTACATAGCTGGCTGATGTTATGACAATCCTAATGTTTGGTAGCGGGGCGGAAATCCCGACAAATATCATGGAAAGTCTAAATACCGGTTAGCATATGTCACTTTGGATTTCAACTTAGAGTCATCGTTATTCTAACACTCACGTGAGTGTTCGCGTGCGCGATTAAAAGTCCTACCGGGGACTTCGTTTTGTTTGCTCGAATATTCGATTAGTTTATTTAGAGTAGAGTCACCGTTTTCCGAACTCTTGCGTGGGTGACCGGGCGCGATTAAAAGTCCTATCATGGACTTCGTTTTAGTGTTGAAATTCGGAGTGCGCTTCGGATTTCAACTTAGAGTCACCGTTATTCTAACACTCACGTGAGAGTTCGCTTGCGCGATTGAAAGTCCTACCGGGGACTTCGTTTTATTTCTTCGACATATCGATTAGATTACTTCGCGAATTTGGATAGAACAGTAGAATCTACGTAACTATAACAAACGTGAGTGTCGCGATCGCGATTAATGCGCTTTGATTGTTCGAAATTCGGATGCACGAATTCAGATGTGCTTAATAATCCGTTATGCCCGAGGCGAGGGTGTCGAACGGTAAAGCTCTCTGTAAGTGGGGTCCCTGTAGCTGATGCTATATACCTCCTGTTAGCTAAGTCGCCCTAGATATCCGAAGCGGAAGGCATAAGGGATCGGGATCGCGGAACGCGTATTTTAGAGTAAAGTAGAGTCACCGTTAGCTCGTGGGTCTCCACATGCAGCAACTTCCACGTAGTGAGACCTGGGTCAGTATTACTTGCATACAATAATTATAAATTCTTTAACGCAAGTACTACTGAGCGAATGGCTGCATACTGTATTACTTTTCCAATATCTTTTTAATCTAATTCCAACTAAACATTAATATATTTCCATCTGATATAGCTAATAATTCTTCGAAAGAAGAAATATAACAGAATTTATTGTACAATAATTTCTTACAGATCGACAAGGAAATTTATATATCTCTCTTTTATGTCAGCTGTCATTTCTATTTATTCTTAATTACTCTCTTTAATTATCCTTTGCGTACTTCGGGTGGGACCCACGGGCGGGGCCTGTGGGTGAGGGCTTCTGTGCGGGTTGCTGTCTCAGCATCATATAGAACTCTTTCTCTTGTCTTATCTTTTGGGGCTCTCTATTCTAATCTTTCTGGGGCTCTATTTCTTTCTCCGGCTCTCGTTTCTATCTCATACTTTTCTTTTTGAATTATGTTTTCAATTATGTTATTTCCTTTTCAATATGTATTCTTAATATTTATTTATGTTGTTTCTTTCTAATTATGTATTTAATTATGTGTTTAATTATGTGTTTATGTTTTTAATTATGTTTATTTTCTGTTTATATTATATGTAAATAATATGTTTAATTTTATGTATTTTTTTTTCTTTCTCTTATATTCTGCTTATCTTCTTCTTTTCCAGTATAGATCATCGAGGGATAGGTTCATCTGCGGACGGATGCATCGTCGCCTGGTTGGATTCATCCTCGATTTTTACGCGCGAATACGGGAAGGATAGGAAGAACACTGGCGCGCGTGTCGGCGGGCACAGGCGTTGGTGTTCTCGGGCGCGATTAAACTTCGTTTGATTGTTCGAATCGAAAACGCGAATTGTAGAGTAGAGTCATCGTTTTTCTAACATTCGCGTGGGTGTTCGGTCGCGATTAAAGGTCCTACCGTGGACTTCGTTTGCTTTCTTCAAAATTCCGATGGGGGTACTTCGCGAATTTCGGCTTAACAGTAGAATCTACGTAATTATAACACACACGTGAGTGTCGCGACGCGATTAGTAGTCTAAGGAGTGCGCTTTGATTGTTCGAAATTCGGAAAGCACGAATTCGAATGTGCTTAATAATCCGTTATGTCTGAAGCAGACGGTGCAAATGGTGGAGCTATCTGTAAGAGGTGTGTTGTAGCTAAGCTACGCATACCCTGTTAGTTAAGAAGCCAGTGCATTGAAGCGGAAAGGTATAGCGGATCGGTATCGCGGTACGCGGATTTTAGAGTAGAGTCACCGTCAGTCCGTGGGTCTCCACATGCAGCAACTTCCACGTAGTGAGACCTGGGTCGGTATTACTTGCATACAATAATTATAAATTCTTTAACGCAAGTACTACTGAGCGAATGGCTGCATACTGTATTACTTTTTTATTACACTTTTTTGTTCGCTGTTATTTCTATTTATTCTTAATTACTCTCATTAATTATCCTTCATATATCTCGGGTGGGACCCACGGGTGGGGCCTGTGGGCGAGGGCTTCTGTGCGGGTTGCTGTCTCAGCATCATATAGAGCTGCTTCTCTTTCCTTCTCTTTCTAGGCTCTCTTTTCTATTTCATATTTTTCATACTGATTTACTCTTATTAATTATGATTTATAAGTCTCGGGTGGGACCCATGGGATGGGGACATGGGTGTGGGCCTCTGTGCGGGTTGCTGTCTTAGTGTCGTGTAAAACTGCTTCTATTTTCTTATCTTTCTGCAGTTTTCTTTTCTATTTAATATTTTCCTTATTTAATTATGTTTTTAATTATTTTATTAAAATGTTATTTCTTTTTATTATGTCTTTTCAGGTTTTTATTATGTTATTTCTTTTCAATTATGTCTTTTCAGAATATAATTATGTTATTTCTTTTCATTATGTCTTTTCAGATTTTTATTTTGATATTTCTTCTCATTATGTCTTTTCAGATTTTTATTGTTATTTCTTTTTAATTATGTTTTTAATTATGTTATTAATATATACTTATTAATTATGTTTTATGAGTTTTAGGTAGGACCCATGAGATGGTGCGAGCAGCTGTTTCAGAATCGTGCAGAGCTTTCATTCTCCAGCCCTCTTATCTATTTATACGTATTTATTTTTTATTTTATGAATTTTTTTGTGTTTCTCTTATTCATCTTCTTTTTTTCTTTTTCAGGGATGATCAAGTAATCATGCAGCGATATTCAATATGTCTTTTCTTTTCTTCTTCTAATGTTTCCTTAGCTCCTTTTTTTCAGGAGAGATCATCAAGGCATAGGTTCACGTCTGGTCGAATGCGTCATCGCCTGGCTAGACCCATCATCGATTTTTATGTGCGGTTACGGGAAGGATAGGAAGAACACTCGCGCGAGTGTCGGCGTGCACAAGCGTGAGTGTTCTCGGGCGCGATTAAACTTCGTTTGATTGTTCGTATCGAAAACGCGAATTCAGAGTAGAGTCACCGTTTTTCTAACACTCACGTGAATGAACGTGGACGCGATTTAAAAGTCCTACCGGGGACTTCGTTTATATTTGCTCGAATATTCGATTAGATTACCTCGCGAACGCGTTTTTTTAGAATAGAGTCACCGTTTTCCGAACACTTGCGTGGGTGTCCGGGCGCGATTAAAAGTCCTACCATGGACTTCGTTTTAGTGTTGAAATTCGGGGTGCGCGAACGGTTTACCTTGTAGTGCTGTACATAGCTGGCTGATGTTATGACAATCCTAATGTTTGGTAGCGGGGCGGAAATCCCGACAAATATCATGGAAAGTCTAAATACCGGTTAGCATATGTCACTTTGGATTTCAACTTAGAGTCATCGTTATTCTAACACTCACGTGAGTGTTCGCGTGCGCGATTAAAAGTCCTACCGGGGACTTCGTTTTGTTTGCTCGAATATTCGATTAGTTTATTTAGAGTAGAGTCACCGTTTTCCGAACTCTTGCGTGGGTGACCGGGCGCGATTAAAAGTCCTATCATGGACTTCGTTTTAGTGTTGAAATTCGGAGTGCGCTTCAGATTTCAACTTAGTGTCACCGTTATTATAACACTCACGTGAGAGTTCGCTTGCGCGATTGAAAGTCCTACCGGGGACTTCATTTTATTTCTTCGACATATCGATTAGATTACTTCGCGAATTTGGATAGAACAGTAGAATCTACGTAATAATAACACACGTGAGTGTCGCGAACGCGATTAATGCGCTTTGATTGTTCGAAATTCGGATGCACGAATTCAGATGTGCTTAATAATTCGTTATGCCTGAGGCGGAGGGTGTTGAACGGTTAAGCTTTCTGTAAGTGGAGTCCCTGTAGCTAAGGCTAGATACTTCCTGTTAGCTTTGTACCATGCCCAAGATATCCGAAGCGGAAGGCATAAGGGATCGGTATCGCGGAACGCGTATTTTAGAGTAAAGTAGAGTCACCGTTAGCTCGTGGGTCTCCACATGCAGCAACTTCCACGTAGTGAGACCTGGGTCAGTATTACTTGCATACAATAATTATAAATTCTTTAACGCAAGTACTACTGAGCGAATGGCTGCATACTGTATTACTTTTCCAATATCTTTTTAATCTAATTCCAACTAAACATTAATATATTTCCATCTGATATAGCTAATAATTCTTCGAAAGAAGAAATATAACAGAATTTATTGTACAATAATTTCTTACAGATCGACAAGGAAATTTATATATCTCTCTTTTATGTCAGCTGTCATTTCTATTTATTCTTAATTACTCTCTTTAATTATCCTTTGCGTACTTCGGGTGGGACCCACGGGCGGGGCCTGTGGGTGAGGGCTTCTGTGCGGGTTGCTGTCTCAGCATCATATAGAACTCTTTCTCTTGTCTTATCTTTTGGGGCTCTCTATTCTTATCTTTCTGGTGCTCTATTTCTTTCTCGGGCTCACGTTTCTATCTCATACTTTTCTTTTTGAATTATGCTTTCAATTATGTTATTTCCTTTTCAATATGTATTCTTAATATTTATTTATGTTGTTTCTTTCTAATTATGTATTTAATTATGTGTTTAATTATGTGTTTATGTTTTTAATTATGTTTATTTTCTGTTTATATTATATGTAAATAATATGTTTAATTTTATGTATTTTTTTTTCTTTCTCTTATATTCTGCTTATCTTCTTCTTTTCCAGTATAGATCGTCGAGGGATAGGTTCATCTGCGGACGGATGCATCGTCGCCTGGTTGGATTCATCCTCGATTTTTACGCGCGAATACGGGAAGGATAGGAAGAACACTGGCGCGCGTGTCGGCGGGCACAGGCGTTGGTGTTCTCGGGCGCGATTAAACTTCGTTTGATTGTTCGAATCGAAAACGCGAATTGTAGAGTAGAGTCATCGTTTTATCTAACATTCGCGTGGGTGTTCGGTCGCGATTAAAGGTCCTACCGTGGACTTCGTTTGCTTTCTTCAAAATTCCGATGGGGGTACTTCGCGAATTTCGGCTTAACAGTAGAATCTACGTAATTATAACACACACGTGAGTGTCGCGACGCGATTAGTAGTCTAAGGAGTGCGCTTTGATTGTTCGAAATTCGGAAAGCACGATTCGAATGTGCTTAATAATCCGTTATGTCTGAAGCGGACGGTGCAAATGGTGGAGCTATCTGTAAGAGGTGTGTAGTAGCAAAGCTACGCATACCCTGTTAGTTAAGAAGCCAGTGCATTGAAGCGGAAAGGTATAGCGGATCGGTATCGCGGAACGCGGATTTTAGAGTAGAGTCACCGTCAGTCCGTGGGTCTCCACATGCAGCAACTTCCACGTAGTGAGACCTGGGTCGGTATTACTTGCATATCCTAATTATAAATTTATTGACGCAAGTATTACTGAGCGAATGGCTGCATATTGTATTACTTTTCCAATATCTTTTTAATCTAATTCCAATTGAACATTAATATTTTTCCATTTTATGTCGTTAATAATACTTCAAAAGAAGAAATTTATCAAAAATATATTGTACAATAATTTCTTAGACAAACGAAAAGGAAATTTTTCTATCTCTCTTTTACGTCCGCTGTCATTTCTATTTATTCTTATTTACTCTCATTAATTATCCTTTGTGTATTTCGGGTGGGACCCATGGGAGGGGCCTGTGATGGAGGGCCTCTGTGCTGGTTGCTGTCTCAGCATCTTATAGAGCTGCTTCTCTTTTCTTCTCTTTCTGGGGCTCTCTTTTCTATTTCATATTTTTCATACTGATTTACTTTTATTAATTATGTTTTATAAGTCTCGGGTGGGACCCATGGGATGGAGACATGGGTGTGGGCCTCTGTGCGGGTTGCTTTCTCAGCATCTTATAGAGCTCCTTCTCTTTAATTCTCTTTTTAGGGCTGTCTTTTCTATTTCATATTTTTCATTGTTAATTGCTATTATTAATTATGATTTATTAGTCTCGGGTGGGACCCATGGGATGGGGACATGGGTGTGGGCTTCTGTGCGGGTTGCTGTCTTAGCATCATGTAGAGCTTCTATTTTCTTATCTTTCTGCAGCTTTCTTTTCTATCTAATAGTTTTCTTAATTTATTATATTTTTAATTATGTTATTAATATGTTATTTCTTTTCATTGTCTTTTCAGATTTTTATTATGTTATTTCTTTTTAATTATGTTTCTTTAATATTTATTTATGTTATTTCTTTTTAATTATGTTTTTAATATGTTCTTATTAATTATGATTTACAGGTTATAGGTAGGAACCATTAGATGAAGCGGACTGTTGTTTCAGCAGCATGCAGAGCTACTTGTGTTTTCTTATTTTTCAGCAACTCTCTTTTATTATTCATATTTTTCTTCTTTAATTATGTTTTTAATTATGTCATTAATATGTTATTTCTTTTCATTATGTCTTTTCAGGTCTTTATTATGTACTTTTTAATTATGTTTCTTTAATATTTATTTGTTATTTCTTTTTAATTATGTTTTTATGTTTTTATGTTTTTAGTTAATATATTCTAATTAATTTTTATTTTTAAGCATTAGGTAGGACCCATGAGATGAAGCGGATTGTTGTTTCAGCAGCGTGCAGAGCTACTTCTATTTTTTTATTTTTCTTTTATTCATCTTCTTTTTTTCTTTTTCAGGGATGATCGAGCAATCATGCATCGATATTCAATATGTCTTTTCTTTTCTTTTTTTTATTTTCTCCTTAGCTTCTTTTTTTTCAGGATAGATCGTCAAGGGATAGGTTCTCCTCTGGTCTAATGTGTCATCGCCTGGCTGGATTCATCATCGATTTTTACACGCGAATACGGGCAGGATAGGAGAACACTCGCACATGTGTCGGCGTGCACAGGCGTGGGTGTTCGCGGGCGCGATTAAACTTCGTTTGATAGCTCGTATCGAAAACGCGAATTTAGAGTAGAATCACCGTTTTTTTAATACTCACGTGAATGAACGCGAACGCGACTTAAAAGTCCTACCGGGGACTTCGTTTATATTTGCTCGAATATTCGATTAGATTACCTCGCGAACGCGTTTTTTTTAGAATAGAGTCACCGTTTTCCGAACACTTGCGTGGGTGTCCGGGCGCGATTAAAAGTCCTACCATGGACTTCGTTTAGTGTTGAAATTCGGGGTGCGCGAACGGTTTACCTTGTAGTGCTGTACATAGCTGGCTGATGTTATGACAATCCTAATGTTTGGTAGCGGGGCGGAAATCCCGACAAATATCATGGAAAGTCTAAATACCGGTTAGCATATGTCACTTTGGATTTCAACTTAGAGTCACCGTTATTCTAACACTCACGTGAGTGTTCGCGTGCGCGATTAAAAGTCCTACCGGGGACTTCGTTTTGTTTGTTCGAATATTCGATTAGTTTATTTAGAGTAGAGTCACCGTTTTCCGAACTCTTGCGTGGGTGACCGGGCGCGATTAAAAGTCCTATCATGGACTTCGTTTTAGTGTTGAAATTCGGAGTGCGCTTCGGATTTCAACTTAGAGTCACCGTTATTCTAACACTCACGTAAGAGTTCGCATGCGCGATTGAAAGTCCTACCGGGGACTTCGTTTGATTTCTTCGACATATCGATTAGATTACTTCGCGAATTTGGATAGAACAGTAGAATCTACGTAATTATAACACACGTGAGTGTCGCGAACGCGATTAATACGCTTTGATTGTTCGAAATTCGGATGCACGAATTTAGATGTGCTTAATAATTCGTTATGCCTGAGGCGGAGGGTGTTGAACGGTTAAGCTTTCTGTAAGTGGAGTCCCTGTAGCTAAGGCTAGATACTTCCTGTTAGCTTTGTACCATGCCCAAGATATCCGAAGCGGAAGGCATAAGGGATCGGTATCGCGGAACGCGTATTTTAGAGTAAAGTAGAGTCACCGTTAGCTCGTGGGTCTCCACATGCAGCAACCTCCACGTGGTGAGACCTGGATCGTTAATACTTGCAAAGTTTAATTGTAAATTTTTAAATGCAAGTATTAACGAGCGAATGGCTGCATATTGTATTACTTTTCCCATATCTTTTTAATCTAATTCCAACTAAACATTAATATATTTCGAACTTATATAGCTAATAATTCTTCGAAAGAAGAAATATAACAGAATTTATTGTACAATAATTTCTTACAGATCGACAAGGAAATTTATATATCTCTCTTTTATGTCCGCTGTCATTTCTATTTATTCTTAATTACTCTCATTAATTATCCTTTGCGTACTTCGGGTGGGACCCACGGGCGGGGCCTGTGGGCGAGGGCTTCTGTGCGGGTTGCTGTCTCAGCATCATATAGAACTCTTTCTCTTGTCTTATCTTTTGGGGCTCTCTATTCTTATCTTTCTGGGGCTCTATTTCTTTCTCGGGCTCACGTTTCTATCTCATACTTTTCTTTTTGAATTATGCTTACAACTATGTTATTTCCTTTTCAATATGTATTCTTAATATTTATTTATGTTGCTTCTTTCTAATTATGTGTTTTTGTTTTTAATTATGTTTATTTTCTGTTTATATTATATGTAAATAATATGTTTAATTTTATGTATTTTTTTTTCTTTCTCTTATATTCTGCTTACCTTCTTCTTTTCCAGTATAGATCGTCGAGGGATAGGTTCATCTGCGGACGGATGCATCGTCGCCTGGTTGGATTCATCCTCGATTTTTACGCGCGAATACGGGAAGGATAGGAAGAACACTGGCGCGCGTGTCGGCGGGCACAGGCGTTGGTGTTCTCGGGCGCGATTAAACTTCGTTTGATTGTTCGAATCGAAAACGCGAATTGTAGAGTAGAGTCATCGTTTTTCTAACACTCGCGTGGGTGTTCGGGCGCGATTAAAGGTCCTACCGTGGACTTCGTTTGATTTCTTCAAAATTCCGATGGGGGTACTTCGCGAATTTCGGCCTAACAGTAGAATCTACGTAATTATAACACACACGTGAGTGTCGCGACGCGATTAGTATTTCTAAGGAGTGCGCTTTGATTGTTCGAAATTCGGAAAGCACGAATTCGAATGTGCTTAATAATCCGTTATGTCTGAAGCAGACGGTGCAAATGGTGGAGCTATCTGTAAGAGGTATGTTGTAGCTAAGCTACGCATACCCTGTTAGTTAAGAAGCCAATGCATTGAAGCGGAAAGGTATAGCGGATCGGTATCGCGGTACGCGGATTTTAGAGTAGAGTCACCGTCAGTCCGTGGGTCTCCACATGCAGCAACTTCCACGTAGTGAGACCTGGGTCGGTATTACTTGCATACTATAATTATAATTTCTTTAATGCAAGTATTACTGAGCGAATGGCTGCATATTTTTCTACGTTTCCAATATCTTTTTAATCTAATTCCAACTGAACATTAACATATGTTCATTTTATATCGCTAATAATACTTCAAAAGAAGAAATATGGTAGAATTCTATTGTATAATAATTTCTCAGAGAAACGAAAAGGAAATTTTTTTATCACACTTCAATGTCCGGTGTCATTTCTATTTTTTCTTATTTACTATCATCAATTATCTTTTATATATCTCGGGTGGGACCCATGGGAGGGGCCTGTGTGCGAGGGCTTCTGTGCGAGTTGCTGTCTCAGCATCGTGTAAAGCTGCTTCTCTTTTCTTTTCTTTCTGGGGCTCTCTTTTCTATCTCATATTTTTCATTCTTAATTACTATTATTAATTATGATTTATCAATCTCGGGTGGGACCCATGGGATGGGGTCATGGGTGTGGGCCTCTGTGCGGGTTGCTTTCTCAGCATCTATAGAGCTGCTTCCCTTTAATTCTCTTTTTAGGGCTGTCTTTTCTATTTCATATTTTTCATTCTTAATTGCTATTATTAATTATGATTTATTAGTCTCGGGTGGGACCCATGGGATGGGGACATGGGTGTGGGCCTCTGTGCGGGTTGCTTTCTCAGCATTTTATAGAGCTGTTCCTATTTTCTTATCTTTCTGCAGTTTTCTTTTCTATCTAATATTTTTCTTATTTAATTATATTTTTAATTATGTTATTAATATGTCATTTCTTTTCATTATGACTTTTCAGATTTTTATTATGTTATTTCTTTTTAATTATGTTTCTTTAATATTTATTTGTTATTTCTTTTTAATTACGTTTTTATGGTTTTAATTATATTTTTAATATATTCTTATTAATTATGATTTACAGGTTTTAGGTAGGAAACATTACATGAAGCGGACTGTTGTTCCAGCAGAATGCAGAGCTACTTCTATATTCTTATCTTTTAGCAGCTCTCTTTTATTACTCATATTTTTCATCTTAAATTATGTTTTTAATTATGTTATTAATATGATATTTCTTTTTATTATGTCTTTTCAGATTTTTATTATGTTATTTCCTTTTAATTATGTTTTTTTAGTATTTATTTATGTCATTTCTTTTTAATTATGTTTTTATGTTTTTAGGTTTGTTATTAATATATTCTAATTAATTTTCATTTTTAAGCATTAGGTGGGATCCATGAGATGAAGCGGACTGTTGTTTCAGCAGCGTGCAGACCTACTTCTATTTTCTTATCTTTCTTTTATTAATCTTCTTTTTTTCTTTTTCAGGGATGATCGAGCAATCATGCATCGATATTCAATATGTCTTTTCTTTTCTTATTTTTATTTTCTCCTTAGCTTCTTTTTTTTCAGGATAGATCGTCAAGGGATAGGTTCTCCTCTGGTCTAATGTGTCATCGCCTGGCTGGATTCATCATCGATTTTTACACGCGAATACGGGCAGGATAGGAAGAACACTCGCGCGAGTGTCGGCGTGCACAGGCGTGGGTGTTCGCGGGCGCGATTAAACTTCGTTTGATAGCTCGTATCGAAAACGCGAATTTAGAGTAGAATCACCGTTTTTTTAATACTCACGTGAATGAACGCGAACGCGACTTAAAAGTCCTACCGGGGACTTCGTTTATATTTGCTCGAATATTCGATTAGATTACCTCGCGAACGCGTTTTTTTAGAATAGAGTCACCGTTTTCCGAACACTTGCGTGGGTGTCCGGGCGCGATTAAAAGTCCTACCATGGACTTCGTTTAGTGTTGAAATTCGGGGTGCGCGAACGGTTTACCTTGTAGTGCTGTACATAGCTGGCTGATGTTATGACAATCCTAATGTTTGGTAGCGGGGCGGAAATCCCGACAAATATCATGGAAAGTCTAAATACCGGTTAGCATATGTCACTTTGGATTTCAACTTAGAGTCACCGTTATTCTAACACTCACGTGAGTGTTCGCGTGCGCGATTAAAAGTCCTACCGGGGACTTCGTTTTGTTTGTTCGAATATTCGATTAGTTTATTTAGAGTAGAGTCACCGTTTTTCGAACTCTTGCGTGGGTGACCGGGCGCGATTAAAAGTCCTATCATGGACTTCGTTTTAGTGTTGAAATTCGGAGTGCGCTTCGGATTTCAACTTAGAGTCACCGTTATTCTAACACTCACGTAAGAGTTCGCATGCGCGATTGAAAGTCCTACCGGGGACTTCGTTTGATTTCTTCGACATATCGATTAGATTACTTCGCGAATTTGGATAGAACAGTAGAATCTACGTAATTATAACACACGTGAGTGTCGCGAACGCGATTAATACGCTTTGATTGTTCGAAATTCGGATGCACGAATTTAGATGTGCTTAATAATTCGTTATGCCTGAGGCGGAGGGTGTTGAACGGTTAAGCTTTCTGTAAGTGGAGTCCCTGTAGCTAAGGCTAGATACTTCCTGTTAGCTTTGTACCATGCCCAAGATATCCGAAGCGGAAGGCATAAGGGATCGGTATCGCGGAACGCGTATTTTAGAGTAAAGTAGAGTCACCGTTAGCTCGTGGGTCTCCACATGCAGCAACCTCCACGTGGTGAGACCTGGATCGTTAATACTTGCAAAGTTTAATTGTAAATTTTTAAATGCAAGTATTAACGAGCGAATGGCTGCATATTGTATTACTTTTACAATATCTTTTCAAACTAATTCCAACTAATCATTAACATATTTTTATTTTATATGACTAATAATACTTCAAAAGAAGGAATATAGCAGAAATATATTGTACAATAATTTCTTGGAGAAACGAAAAAGAAATTTTTTTATCACACTTCAATGTCCGGTGTCATTTCTATTTTTTCTTATTTACTATTATCAATTATCCTTTATATATCTCGGGTGGGACCCATGGGAGGGGCCTGTGGGCGAGGGCTTCTGTGCGGGTTGCTGTCTCAGCATCATATAGAACTTTTTCTCTTGTTTTATCTTTTTGGGTCTTTCTATTCTTCTCTTACTTGGGCTCTCTTTTCTTTCTCCGGCTCTCGTTTCTATCTCATATTTTTCTTTTTAAATTATGTTTTCAATTACGTTATTATTGTGTTGTCCTTTTAATTATGTTTTCTTAATATTTATTTATGTTGTTTCTTTCTAATTATGTATTTAATTATGTGTTTAATTATGTGCTTATGTTTTTAATTATGTTTTTAATATATTTTTATTAATTATGATTTATAACCTTTAGGTAGGTCTCATGGGATGGTGCATGCTGCTTCTCTTTTCGTTTCTTTTTCTAAGTTTCTTATCTATTTATATATATTTTCTATTTGTATTTTATATATATGTATATATATTATTTTCTGTTTTATGTATTTTTTTGTTTTTTTTATTTTCTCTTTAGTTTTTTCTTTTCCAGGATAGATCATCGAGGGATATGTTCATCACCGGACGAATTCGTCGTCGCATGACGAGATTCATCATCGATTTCTACGCGCGAATACGGGAAGGATAGGAAGAACACTGGCGCGCGTGTCGGCGGGCACAGGCGTTGGTGTTCTCGGGCGCGATTAAACTTCGTTTGATTGTTCGAATCGAAAACGCGAATAGTAGAGTAGAGTCATCGTTTTTCTAACATTCGCGTGGGTGTTCGGTCGCGATTAAAGGTCCTACCGTGGACTTCGTTTGCTTTTTTCAAAATTCCGATGGGGGTACTTCGCGAATTTCGGCTTAACAGTAGAATCTACGTAATTATAACACACACGTGAGTGTCGCGACGCGATTAGTAGTCTAAGGAGTGCGCTTTGATTGTTCGAAATTCGGAAAGCACAATTCGAATGTGCTTAATAATCCGTTATGTCTGAAGCGGACGGTGCAAATGGTGGAGCTATCTGTAAGAGGTGTGTAGTAGCAAAGCTACGCATACCCTGTTAGTTAAGAAGCCTGTGCATTGAAGCGGAAAGGTATAGCGGATCGGTATCGCGGAGCGCGGATTTTAGAGTAGAGTCACCGTCAGTCCGTGGGTCTCCACATGCAGCAACCTCCACGTGGTGAGATCTGGGTCGTTAGTACTTGCAAAGTCTAATTGTAAATCTTATAATGCAAGTATTATCGAGCGAATGGCTGCATATTTATTAATTTAACCTAAACAGTAATATTTGTATATTATACATTTCTAATCATTATGCTGCAATAAATATATAAATTAGTTAGAAATTGATTTCTTAGGTGGAAGCTCAGAAAGCATTGATTATTATTCGCGTTTTTATTTTATCTTTAAAACAATCTATTGGGTTACAAAGCAATCGAACTATTTCACAACTACAAGCACTAACTTTAAAATCAACAACTATTGTCCGGGATCAATAAATGAAAATTTGTTAAATAATAATGATTAAATCAAGACGTAGCGTTAACATTTGCAATATTATGTATTATTTCAAAAAAGAAATAAAAAATATTAAAGAGATAAAAATGCAAAACTTATTATAAGCTATAATAAAATAAATGAAGGAAAGCACACCATCAGAATTGCATTCGATTTATTACACAAATTACATGCGTATCTATATATCGATACTATATAGAACTAGAAAAAGGGCATTAACATTGAAATTATAATATTTATTATAATTTAATTATTTATTATTCTATATTATATTATTTTAATTATTTATTATTCTATATTATATTATTTTAATTATTATATTATAATTTTAATTATTTTATTATATTGTTTTATTTTTCTCTGTTTCTTAATATTCTATTCTAGACGCACGGTGGCGACAATATTCTATGTTTTCTTTTGTAGTTCATAGCTGTCGCTAAAGTCACATAGGTGATGAACAGTGAAGAAAGAAACCAAAAAAATTGAATAAAGAAAGGAAAAACTGTTCTTTTTTCACTTTTCATTTTTGATTTTTGTTAATAATCTTTTGAATAAAAAATTATTCTGAAAGTAATTTATGTATAATAATATCTCAAGTATATTGATTGTTCGCGATGGTAGCGCACCTATGAATGAAAAAGTGTAGTAAAAATTTTCTCTACGTGCGTTTGACGCTCTTGACATGAAGTGTATTTGAGTGATTAAAAGTGAATATTGGCAAAAGTTATAGGTTAAGGACAATAAATATTTCAATAAAAATTTAACAATTTTATATATAATGGCTAGAATTGCAATACAAAATTATTTGCGAAAATGTAAATGTATTTGGTATATATATTTTTATATACATATATATAAATTTAATTTTATAAAATGATAATAATAAAAATCATTGAAATAATATTTTTTTTTTGTAAATTGTTAATATATAGTTCTTCGAGAACGAAATTCTGTAAGAGCATTTGGATCGAATATTTATCGAAAAGCAATGTCAACACAAGTTTCGGTTGAAGAAAAAGAAGTAAATGGTATGTTTTATATATATATATTTTTTTTTTTATAGTTGTTTGTTTATTAACTATTGTATCTTAACTATTGTATGTATTATTTATTATTTGTACATTAAAATAAATTTTATTTTTCAGATAATAGAAAACATTCTATTAATCCTATGGAACACCCAGACTTTTTTCAAGTACATAACCTTTTTACAATTAAAGATTTATTTAATGGAATGGTACATTATGGTCACAAGGAAGGTACATTGCATGAAAATATGCGTCCATTTATATTTGGTTCAAGATTAGGACATTTGATAATAGATTTGAACCAAACGACTGAACTTTTACGACAAGCTTTGAATTTTACTGCTCATATCGCACTTCATGGTGGATTAATTTTATTTATTTCCAAGAATCCTTCAAGCACTTGTATAATTGAAAAAACTGCTTTGAATTGCCAAGAATATGCATTAACTAGAAACTGGAAGTCTGGAATATTTACAGATTCTGTTAAAATATTTCGTTTCGAAACAAGATTACCTGATCTGTGTATATTTATTCACACACTTGACAATGTTGTTGCTCCACATCCTGCGATTATTGAAGCAGCAAAAATGTGCATACCTACTATTGGCATTGTTGATACAAATTGTAATCCTAATCTTATAACATATCCTGTTCCTGGCAATGATGATACACCATGTGCCATTGAACTTTATTGTAGTCTTTTCTGCGAGGCAATATTGCGCGGCAAAAATGCCAGGAAGCTTATGTTAAAAAAATTAGAATCTGTTAAAAAGTGATTTTAAATATGTCATGTATAAACATGTAAAATATAATGTCTCTTTTAATGTATATTTTATTTATTACATAATATCATATTATACATAATATAATCCTTTTATTTTTATAAAAATAATATATTGCATATTATGCATTAAAAAATCCAAACAATTGTTACAATTTATTTGCATTTTTGGCATCTCGTAGCTTCTTTAAATATTGTTTACCCATGAACTTTATAAACCTTAAATTTAAACCATCATTTTATTTATAAAATTAAATTAAATTCTTCAAATCTTTCACAAAACTATTTATCTAATAAAATAATTTAAATTAAGATTGTACTATTTCTGTTACATACCATTCACCCATATTTGGAAAATATTTTATTAAATATGCCACGAATAATATAGACGGTTGTGAAATCCATGCCTCAGAAACTTTGTTTGCGATTGCAAATGCTGATAAATCAGCGCAACGTTCTGCGCTAACCTTATTACTGGCTTTATCTGTTTCTATTCCAAATTTCTGGAAAATGATAAAATGACATTATTATTGTTATTATTATTATTATTATTATTATTATTATATAGAGAAATAATCAAATTACCTCTCCTGATTTTTCTGTGAAAGCTTCTGCTAGAAAGTTTGTTTGAATTGGTCCAGGGCATATTATAGTGACAGAAGGAAAATTTTTGCCATATTTTTCTACACGATAGGAATCAAAATAACCCTAAAAAAGAAAAAGATTGGGATATACAAATAAATTATGTAAATACAAAATAAATCTCTTAATTTCTTATTTTCAAAAAATACTAACATGCAATGCGTATTTGCTACCAGTATAACTTGCTGAGTAAGGAGCTGGAAAAATTCCACTTAAACTAGATATAACTATAATCTGACCGAGATTATTTTGTAAGAAATATTTCATTACTATACGAGATAATGATAAGTATGAAAACACATTCAATTCAAATATTTCTCTATCCACACTTAGCTCAATATTTTCCCAATGTGCTCTTTGACTTCGTCCTGCATTATTAATCAATATGTCAAGCTGAAAATAAGATCATTGCAATTATAAATTATCAATCGCTTTTAAAAATTCTATATATCTAATATCATTTTAAATAATATTATAAGTATTATAATGAATAATATTATTATATAGAAATAAAATATAATAAAGGTCTTTTATACCTTGCCAAATTGTTTAATAATTGTATCAAATGCTTCCTGATGTAAGTTCATATTACAAACATCTAATGTAAGTACTAGCACATCATCGTCTTTCAAGTCAGCATTTTCTATGAGAAAAGTTCTATAGATGTTTTTCCTTTTTTTTTTTTTTTTTTTTTTTTTAATGTGTCATATATGCTTACTATATAAACATTTTTCTAATATTTCCATAATATTTCAAAGAGAATAAAAAAATGTTTACCTTGTAAACAAACTTTCTTAACATTTTGTAATAGTAACTCTCTTCTAGCAGATAATATTAATTTACATCCAGCTTTTGCTAATACGTATGCTAAGTGTTCTCCAATTCCACTGGAAGCTCCAGTTATCCAGACAACTTTACCTTTCAATGTATCTACAAAATCAAACATAATATGATGATATGATTTTTATCAATATTCAACGACATATAATGTCTATATTATATAAATTATTTATATTTATATGTTTATTGATACTTACCAATAGATTTTCCAAATTTGCTTAATAAAGCAAGTTCTAAATTACAATCCATGCACCAAGGATAAATGAGAATGGCAAGAATATAACAAACATAGATCAGCCCAATAAATGTTAAAAGATCCATATTTCTTCGAATAAGTACAATCAATTCTAGAAAACTTCATAAATAATAATTACCGATTCATTCACAAAGAATTCACTAAGAATATAAGCGAACATTAACATGTGCCAGCATTGATAAAAATCAAACTATTATGATAAAGTGGATTTCTTATCACTTCTTTCATGTTACATTATTATATCTATATATATATATAGAGAGAGAGAGAGAGAGAGAGAGAGAGAAAGAGAGAGAGAGAGAGAGAGAGAGAGAGATAAACTTATTTTTAGTATATACTAGAATAAAAATAGTATTATCATTTAAATGGTTTCATTATCTACCTCACAAACAATACTATGACTTCAAGAATGTATATTTTTTTAACTGCGTATAAACTTTTTTCGGTTTTATATGATAATGAAGAAGAATAATGCATACCTTATTTATTTCCTTATGATCACACAACTTTTACAATTATTATTTATTATATAAAAGGAAAAATAATTACTGTTATATCATATTACTATTAATGATATTTTATGAATATAACAATTTATACAAAAATAATTAACAAATTAGACTTAACAAATACTCAACTATTATTTGTAAAAGTTATTTTATAATGAAATATTCGATATTTCGATTCTATTCGATATGAAATTATATTAATTAATATTAATTAATATTAAATATTCGATATGAAATAGTCGTATTTAATAAAATTATTTCCGTATGATATTTACAGATGTTCGAAGAGAAAAAAAAAAATTTCCTTAAGGCTACTACTGAATGTATTTACAAATGTTACAACCAATCTTTTAATTGCAATTCTCAATAAATTTTTATATATCAAATAATCATTTGATATATAATAAGATAAAGACAGGTTGTAACTTATATTTATGGTATAAATAGTGTCTAAAAAAAAAGAAAAAAAAAGAAAATTTTTACGAGTGATTTTCATACGAAAAAAGTCTTGTTTCAATCATACGAACGTTCGATTTTTTAACTTCGAATAATTCATTGATCACTTTAAACGATAAAATATTGCAATACAAATAATTTATATAATATTTTTGCTCATATTCATTTTAATTATTAAAACTCTTTTTGAATTTTTATCATAACGAATCAGCGTCATTCCAAAATTATCAAAATAAATGGAAACGTGCAAGTCATTTTGTGACTGAACAAATTTTGCAAGAAATTCGCCTAGAAAATTTTGTTTCGTAACATTTAAATAAATATATTTTTCTGTCATCTTGAATATTTGTTTGTTTTTTGTTGTTTTTTTGTTCTTTTTTTGTTCTTTTTTTCTTCAAAATATATAATAACTCTCGAAAGATCGTGTAAATATTTTTCGTGATAATTCATAGAAAAATCACTGATAATTCATTAGAAAAGGATTTAATATTGCGCGAAGTAGTTAAAAATGTATTGTTATTTTATATTATATAAATTAAAAGAAAAAAAAAAAACATTGTATATCACAGTAGAAAACTCACTTGTAAAAATCTAACTTATAGACACTTGATTTGTAGTAACCTAACTTGTAATAACTTGTTTTGTAAAAACTTGTAAAAGGCTGATTTTTAAAGAGCTGACTTGATAATAAATAATCAAATGTATGGTAATTTTCGCTTGAAATTCATTTTATATTTGTAGCATGACATCATACCGCTATATATATTATGTATATGTTTGTGAATTGTGTCATTATGTTTTTGACATTCGTTTCAATGATACATTTCTACGAATAATTTATACAAAACTATAACTATAAATTGTGTTCTGAATTGTTTCCTTTCTTTTCCTTTTTTCTCTTTTGTCTTTGCATTCAGAAAATTAAGAATTTTTTTATTTCATTTTATTTTCTCTATTTCATTATTTTATTATATAAGAAACCGAGCTCTGATTTTAATATAATCGTAAATTTTCGTAGACTGATTAAAAAAATCCAAATGTATTCTTGTTTCTCATTACATTCATTCTATACTTATATATTAGGTTGGAAACTATGAAACGGGCATTAATAAAAAAAAAAAAACTAAACAAAAACGTTCGTTTCATAGTTTCCAACCTAATATTAAGATCATTCGTTTAATTATATTATTTAGTTAGTTAAATAGTATCTTTATTCGTTCATGATTCATCTATCCCTAGAATATAGCCAAGTGTCATTTTGGACATCTTTTATCAGGTGTGAAAACCCAACAGAGCCAAGACTTTCAATATAGCAAGTTACTTAGAATGGGCGGTACTTTTAACTTTATGTTCTCACAATTTCTGATATTTTATGTTTCTAGACAGAATTATAGAACCACGATATACAATTTGAACGGAAAGAATCTTAGAAGAAGTCATCATTGATTTATGCATACATTTAAATCGGTCAAAGGGTCTTAATTGTGATTAAAAATAAAAACTTGTTAAAAATTTATTCGTTTAAATTTAATTTAAGAAAGCGACATTACATTCCGTTTCGCCTAATTAATCACATATATTATAAAAAATAATAAACTATTACAACTAGTTATAATATATAATATTTAGATTGAAATATATTACATTTTATATAAAATATAAAATATAATAATATAAAATATAATATATTTAAATCTAAGAAGAAGATATAACTATATTTACAAATTGATATTTACAATAGCAATTAGTATAAAATATATTGTAAATTTGTTTTAAGTAATTTTCAAAAAAATAAGAATTATTTTTTATCAAATGTTTATTTCTACTATGATACATAACTATCATTGAATAATATTAAAAATGATCAAATCTTTTGTTTATTCTATTTTATTTATATTTTAAGCTCGTATATGAAGATCATGATCAATATGAGAATAATATTAATTCAAAGAAAATTGTGATATTTTGTTCGAACTGATAAATCTACTTTTTTCATGTTCTCGATAGCTTCCTTTTCAACATGTAATAAGCAAGAATTTGATAGAAAATGAAGAAGATTATTAGAACGAACAGATTGAGCCAATATTGTTCATCTGTTAATGCCAATTCTTTTATTATTATTTTCGGTATACGAAATGGACAATATATATTATTAGGACAATCAAGTTTCTCACGGTTGTATCCGTAGATCGATTGAATCAAACCTTCAAAGGCGTACTTCATGTAACTGAAGTAAGTAAAATAATAGAAGTATTTTGGTATGTGATTTAACAGAATTAAACTACCCTGGAACAATATAAATATTGCTAGAATTATTGAACTTATGAAGATACCATTCACGGGAGTGAGCAAAGAACCGATAATCAATCCGAAGCTATTACCGATGATTGTTATCAGAGTATTGATCCCAAAGAACATGAAAAATCTAAATGATTTGTGAGGTTGACTGAGAAAATACGAAATGGAACAGTAAGAGAAAGTGAAAAATATTTGGATAGATATCTCGACTATTACCAAAGCTAAATAATAAGTTCTCAGATTATACCAATTGTTAAATTCCTCCTTTTTTAATATTTTCAGTTCTAGAGGAATTTTCAATACAGCTGGTATTACGCTGAAAAAGGAGAGATAAATAATACTGCCAGCAAGAAATTTTATATTCTTTAAAATTAGATTACCATCGTTACCAAAATTTATATAGAATACACCTATAAGTATACTTAAGGAAACATGTACGAGCATCTTAAAATAAAATAATGTCCAATCTCTGTGAAATAGTATGATGCTGCGATTTAATAAAATAAATAATCTCTTAAATTCGGACGGTGTGTTTATTAGGATGACTATTTTCTCTTCTTTGTTCTCTTCGATTATCGACAATTTTTTCATGGAGTTTTCTCGCGAGATATCTTTTTTATTCTCGACTATTGCTACGAGTTGATCGTTGAAGTTTCCATACTCATTGCTAACGACTTCTATTATAAAATCCGCGGGATTATGATATTTTGGACAATGTAAACCTAATTTGGCAAAATAGTCGACTGTGTTTTTAGACGTTCCATCGTACATGCAACGTCCATCGGCTAACAAATAAATATGATCGAACATCTCGTAAATAGTAGCGCTAGGTTGATGAATTGTACATATTATCGTCTTATTATCTCTCGCTAGATTTTTAAGCATTTTAATGCATTGAACGGATGAATAAGAATCGAGACCTGTCGTAGGCTCGTCTAAAAACATAATTGAAGGATTATCGACCAATTCCAACGCGATACTAACTCTTTTCTTTTGTCCGCCGCTCAGTATATCCGTACGTTTGTTCTTATCTTCCAACAAATCCAATGTATTTAAAATATTGTCGATCAAAATCTGTTTCATCTTTTGATTCAGATTGTCACCTATCTTCAAATTCACTGATATCATCATTAATTCATTCACCGTAAATAAATTAGGAAGATAATCTTCTTGTAATATATAACAGGAATACTTTCTATGTTTCGTCCAGGATTCTTTATTTCCTTTTTTGTCGAGATAATTTATCTTGCCTTTTAATTTTTTCTCCTGTTTAAATCCCGTCAATATGTTCAATAACGTAGACTTCCCAGCTCCCGATGGACCTATTATAGCTGACATCTCACCGGATTTGAAATATCCGTTGATCCCTTTAAGGATTTGTTTTTTTTGACCAAGAAATCCATTTGGCTTTTCGTACACCACATCAGAAAACTCGATGTCTATCGATTTATGCATCGTCAGATTCAACCGCACTAATTTACTATACATTTTTGAATATTTGCTTTTCTTCTCTCTTTCTCTCTCTCTTTCTCTTTCTCTTTCTCTTTCTCTTTCTCTTTCTCTTTCTCTTTCCCCTTTTTCTTTGTTTTCTCACTATATACAGGTTAATTTAATAAAAAAATATTTTCTTCTAAAGTGATCAGATATTATTAATGATTAGATACAGTGTTTTTCTTCTCAATAAAGTATCAGGATATCGAATGTCAATAGTTCATATTTCAGAATTCCATAGAATTCCATACCTGTTGCCTTATAAAGAAATCTTCAACTAGTTTTGGGAAAATTGACATCAAAAGTGCCCTAAAAATGTAATAAAAGTTTCGAATGAATAATTCGTTTCATTTGAATCTTTTTTTTTTTTAAATGAATTAATTCAAGATAACATTTGAAAAAAAAGAACTAATAAATGTGATATAGTAAAAACAAAAACGAAGAAAAAAAAAACGAGGAAGAAATATTGTATGTAAAATATTATCTTTTTTTTTATTTTTCGTTTTATCAAATTATGAAATTTACGGTAAGGGTAAAACCTTTTTTTGTTACGAATTTATATGAATTTTTTCCTTCAGACCAGAGCGAAATTGTTTTTACGACTAGAGTTACTAGTACTTATAATAGTACTAAGTTCAATAGTAATGGTAGTTAAATTATAGTAATGTACTGCTAATTAAATTATCAATAAGTAATAATTGACAATTTAATTAATTAAAATTGAAATTGAGCACAGTTTTGGCTCGATATTATGCAATTGGTTGATATGCCATCTATATAGAATTCAATGAACTTTCATGTCTAACTGACCTACTGCCGATAAGTGATCGACCGACAAATATTATCGTTTAAAATAATTATTTTTTAAATACTTACCTAAACTAAAAAAAGTATTCACCGTTAATACAAGTTTTATGATTATTAATTTATTTTACGTAATTCAAATGTATTACGTAAAACAATTATATCAAAGAAATTTCTGTATGTAACCAGGATTTTTAAGATAATAATACCAAAAATTAAATAGATCTCCTCGACCAACGTTGTTCTATATAAAGAAATTTTAAAAATTGAAAAATTAAAAAATTAATAATTTAAAAAGAAACATTTGAACATAATAAAATATTATTTTTGATCTTACCTTTTAATTATTCACAGTATTACAATGATGCAGAATGAATTTCACAAAAGAACCAAATGTGACGGTGACACCGTAATAAAGCAACGTATAATTTCTGTATATGTAAAAGTAAATAATTAAGCTTAAAAATAGATACTAAATGATAAAATTAATAATGATAATCTAAATAATCACGTTATATAAGAATGATAAATTTACGATGTCTATTGATGTCTATATTTATATTAACTTACATTAAAACGTTGCAACTTATCATGAAACTATCATTATTTTGCAATTTTATCAGCATAAAATTTTATATTACTTAGTTTTCAAACGTGTTTTTTTTTTTAATAATTTAACATCATACAATTAAATATGTTACATATGTGGATCAAATATATTAATAAGTGAATTTTGAAATTAAATTATATTATATTCTAATAATAACTTTATTTATAGTATTTATTTTATTAATGAAATATCCAATGTTTATAGAAACGAAAGTTTGAGATTGTTTGATGATTATTAAAAAAAAAAAAAAAAAAAAAAAAAAATAAAGAAAAGCGACATTTTTCTAACTAATCATAACTAATAAAAAATAGAAAATAAAAATATACCAATCATTCAATAGAGACATTACAATATCTTTGTCACAACAAAATGATAGAAATTCTCCATTGTGATAAATAATAAAATAAAAAGATTCATAATGACTTTCAATTAAATATTATTGAGAATCATCGAAAAACACTTTCTTTCACTTAATAGTAATAATATATTTAATATTAATGTTAATCCTAAATGATATTTACTAATACGTACTATATATACGTTCTACGATACATATTTGTTATCGAACTATCAAAGTATTCACAATAAAATTTATATTAACACCTTTTAACACCATCGACGCAATTTTATTATACGCATTCGCTTTAACTTGCTCTAAATGAATCATAGCTCGTGAAACTTCGTCTTTTATAGAGACGCTAAAATTTGCATAACGGCATATATATTTTTACAATGAGCGAGTTGTTTTAATGAAACAACACAGATTGCCTGTTGTTGGAGCAAAAATCTTATTTAATAATTACCAAGGAATATAAAGTATGACTAAATAATCATCTATTACGTCAGAATCTAATTTTCAACAAAACGTTACTTCTATGAAAGTATATTTTGATCTATAAAGAATATGTAATTAAGTATTATGTGAATAATCAGATGACCTATATACGTATATATCATACGACTTAAATAACACAAATAAATAACGAAAGTCTCATTAGAATAGACAAAAAAAAATATCTCGTATCATATCGTATCACATTGAGCTATTACAATATATTTATAAAATATCATAAAAAATATGCAATGATAATCATAAATATAAAAACAATTAGGGATACGTAACGCGGATTGTTTATAAAAAAATTTATTAATAAACCTTTAATAAATCAAACGGCAAATATTCTATTCTATCAAATTTTTATTTATATTTTATTAAATTCATACTTATATCGCTGCGATAATCTGTGAAATTTTCATACTCATTAATTAAATATATTTATAAAATATTGTATTTAACAATAAAATACGTAATTCATGAAATATTTATGAAGTATTTTTATCCCTACATGAAAACATATTTCTCGGGTAGCAAATAAATATCACGTAAATATCAGATGTGGTTTAATGGTTACATAAATTATTATATTGCTTTTAATTGCACAATTCCGAAGCCTTTTTATTTAATGAGAATTCAAACTAGACAAAAAAAAAAAGAAACTCATAATCGGAGTATTTATACGTATGCCGTTCAATTTAAAATTTATTAAAAATTGTTTTAATCTAGCGTACATATCTAAAAAAATATCATCGATCAGAATCTGTTTTTGTTCTTCCGATTCAAATTGTCTTTTTTTTTTTTTTTTTTTTTTTTTTAATATCCCTTCGATCATTCATGTATTGAACAATTAAATTGTATTATTATTATACATTCTGACTTTTTGTTCTGATACATAAACATCAATCATTTTTTTACTCTTTCTAATTTATTCTACAAAACTATCTGTTTTCTTTCTTTCTGATAGTTTATGATAGAATATCTCTCCCAGTATGATTTTCTTGTATTTTTCTTATTCTGAAGTAGATCGACCCGTTCATATATATCATTTTTTTTATCATTTGCCATTTAAATACACTTATATATCAAATGTATATCATTGAATATTAATGATAAATCATTTTTTCTTTTTTATTTTACCTTTATTATGACTATATAGCTTTTCAAACAAATTTCAATGTAATAGTGGAAAAGTTAGTATCAAATGATTTTGAAATATTTAATAAAAGTTACAAATGAACTTTTAATTGGACATTCTTTATTTTCTATTTTCTCTCTCTTTTTTTTCTTTTTTCTTTTTTTTTTTTTGAAATGCGATATTTTTCTACTCTAGATTATTACGTTTTCGGCATAACATCATAGAAAAAAAACATGCTATACTTATATAGATTTTTTCTTATATAGAAGAGAAAGAGAGAGAGAGAGAGAGAGAGAGAGAGAGAGAAAAAACTAGAAACAAAGAATAATTAATATTATCTAAATTAAAACTGGATAGATAATAAAAATAAATATATAATCATTTCAACATAGGCTAAAGTTTCGCGCGATATCACAAAATTGATTGATGTGCCATCTATACAAAATTCGATGAACCATTTACCGGCTTACCGATTGTCGATAAGTATACCGACCGATAAAATATATTATCGATAATATATGACTGTATTATGCGGCGATCTTTCATACATGCAAAATCCATCGGCAAGCAAATAAATATAATCGAACATTTCGTAAATGGCCACACTAGACTGATGTATCGTACATATTATTGTTCTATTGTCTCTCGTCAATTTTCTTAATATTTTGACTGACTGACTGACTGACTGATTGATTGACTGACTGACTCTGCCTGACTGACTGATTAACTTACTGACTCTGACTGACTGACTGATTGATTGACTGACTGATTGACTGAATGACTGATTGACTTTTTGTCCTATTCTTTATTTCGTTGTCTATCTTAGTCTACATTTTTCTCTCTCTCTCTCTCTCTCATTCTCTCATTCTCAATATCTCAACCCGTTTTTTTTCTTTCATAAACAACGTATCTCATAAAAACAAACAAACGAAGCACTGTTCGATTGCCAATCAATTCGTCTCATACACACACGCACATAATTAATTAATGTTAGAAAACCTGAATCTTTTTTTATTCGATTGTCGATGATATAAGCTTATATCCTGTAATAATAATCAATAATATTCATTTCAAGTTTTCATTTAAAACAAAACAAAAAAAAGAAGAGGAAGAAAAAAAACAATAGTGCAAACTACAAAATCCATCATTTTGAAAAGACAGTTCCAATTTCATTTCTCATTTTAATATTAACTTTAGCCAGGAGAAAAGAAGAAAAAAATAAATTTGACTTGTATCATACCTCTACATACGTATCTCCCCATTACTCCGAATTTAAATATTTCATTCAGGGGAAAAAAAAAAGAAAAAAAAAAAAAGAAAAAAAAAAAGATCTATAGTGCAAGTGCAAAATGCATTTTGTGTTGTTGCACTTTTGAAAAGAAGAAGAAAAAAATTCAATATCGGTACTAAATTATTTCCTATTCTTTTTTCTTTTTTTTTTTCCTCTCTATATCAGTTAAGAAAAAAAAAGAATAAAGTAGATAATATTTTGCATTAAAATTGTACAAGTCACTCAATTTAATAATATTTCTTTAACATAAATACATATTTATGAAGAAATTAATTCAAAGGTCTCAATGGCTCAGTGGTTCTAAAGCAAGCAAAGTCTTTTATTCCGGAAAGCGAAAGATCCGGGTTCGAGTCCCGGTTCAGAGAGAGGTGGGATTTTGGGTGGGTAAAAAAAAAAATATATCCTCCCCATCATCCATCCCTCCCCGGCGGGAGAATGCCCCGGTTATAATGTTTTCACGTGTTTGTTGTTTATATTATAAAGATAATAATATATTTCATTTGTAAAAGAAATTTATAATTTATCGTCATCAATCGCGTGTGGGATTATTAGCTCGGGAGCATTTTTAAGCAGGGGGGGGTCTCTCTCTCTGGATAGCTTAAATGGGAAATTAAAAAGCATTCGCCCGGTAAAAATTATATAAAGATATATAATTTAAAAATTATAAATTTATATCTTTAAGGACACACTTGCTTTAAAAAAAAAAAAAAAAAGAGAACCCTCCTTAGCCAAGTTTCTCAAGACCTTAATTTTTTTTTTTATTTTTTTTTTATTTACGAATTCTCCATAACAATTACTACGCTAACTATTACGTACGTATATAATTTTATAGTTTTAAATATATATGGCAATAATAAAAATATTCCCCATAAATATATATGTATGTGTGTGTGTGTGTGTATATGTGGGAATTTCTTCTTACCTTATGTATTTAAATGAATAAATTAAAATGATAAACGATTAGTTATCTGATTTGATTTTTTTTTCTTTTTTATTTTTTTCGAACAAACAAAAATTTATTTCATTTCATCGTTAAAATAATTACATCGTATTATATTATTTACGAATAATTTCTAACAAATAATTTCATCGAATTCGAAGTGTGACTAAAATGTAACGAAAAAAAAACTAAATAATTTGTAATCATGAGTATATCGTTTAATAGTTTAAATATATCGGCAATGTAAAAATATTCTCATAAATAAATAAATATATATATATATATGTGTGTTTGTGTGTGTACATGTATATGGGAATTTTTTCTAATCTTTTCGAAAATACATGTATCCCATTTAAATGAATAAATTAAAATGATAAACGATTAATTATCCGATTTGATTTTTTTTTTGTCTTTTTGTTTTTTCAAACAAATACAAAATTAATTCTATTCCATCATAAAAATAATCGTATTATATTAATTACGAATGTTCTGACGAATGATCTTATCGAAGTCGAAGTGCGATTAAAATAACAAAACAAAACAAAAAAAAAAAAAGCTTATAATCACGAGCATCAAAAAAACAAAAAAAAAAGGAAAGAAAAATATTAACAATTATCTTACTTATTAGTCAATATAATTCAAAAAACAAATTTGACCTTCTTTTTTTTCTCACCCTCTCTCTCTCTCTCTCTCTCTCTCTCTCTCTCTCGTTCTCTCTCTCTCTCTCTCTCTCTCTCTCTCTCTAATTTATCTCTGTAAATGTAAATGTCAGACGTTTATTATACACAATGAGACACATGTATAGTAATAGTAGTATACAATCTAAGATGAACCATGTATATTACCTATATATTATATATAAACGCGAATGTATTTAAAGGACAATAATGGATAACAATTTCTTTATAACAATAATCTATTCACAACAATGATATGATAAAAGTAGTATATATATATATATATATACATACATATACATATACATATATATATATATATATCCATAGATAACAATTTTGTTCGGGGAAACAGTGTACAATTTTGGGTTACATAAATAACAACACGATGACTTTTACACAAAAAGCACGCGAACACTCCACTCGGTTATGCTCATTTTTGATTACTCTTTTTTTATATTTTTTTTTTCTTTGCGCAGGGGTGGGAGGCTAATATATAATTTCTTTTATGTGTATATATATATATATATATATACACGTATATATATAATTTTTTTTTGTTTTTCTTACACGTATCCGTGCAAATTGCGCAATCACGTTACATATACATTATTATATTATTAGGCTCGGCTATAATTTGTAGACATTTTTTTTTTTATAAATTATTTTTTAATTATAATATAACACGACTATATCTTTATTTCCAACTTTGTTTTCGTTATTTTTCCTCTGTACGTGTATTTATGTATGTATATATGTGTGTGTGTGTGTATATATATATCTATTTGTATGTGTATGTGTTTATGTGTGGTCCTTTTTTTTTCTTCCTCTTTCAATACACGTTTATCTTTCTTTTCATCGACATATTGTATATATGTATATAATATAATAAATAAATATTAAATCATTCACTTTCATTCGTTAAATCAATTTCTCATTCATTAAAATCAATCACACAATAGTCACGTAATAAATGAAAATCATCTGTGGCGAATGATTACGATGAGATCGACGAAATGTTTTTGCGAAGAACAAAAGGAAATGAAAAAAAAAAAAAAAAAAAAAAAGAAAGAGAAGAAGAGAGATATAGAAATAGCTTTGGTAGTTACACGGCTATATGTAAGAGAAGTATATTGTGAGTGTGTGTGTTTGTGTGCGTAAATAAAAATAAAAATAAAAATAAAAATAAAAAGAAAAAAAGCTAATGTTTTTTTCGGAGATCGGATTAATATTTTTTTTTTCTTTTCTTTTTTTTCGATCGATAAGATTTACGTATCTAACGACGTAACAACAAGCAGAAAACATGAAAAAAAAAAAAAAAAAAAAAAAAAAAAATGAAAAAAAAAAAAGAAAGGATTACAAAAGTATATGCACGTATCGTTTTTACATGTATTTCGTTTCGTGGATCGATTGAAAAATATTAAATTAATTCGAAAGATGTATCTACTTTTTTCTTTTCCATTCCTTTTTTTTTCTCGCAATAGAAATGTAATTTTTACGTCTACAGTGTATGTATATATATATTTTTTTTTGTATTCTTTTTGTTTTTTTTTTTTTATTTTCTAATTGGTCACAACGTACCGCTCCAGATTGTTTAAATGTTAACGCGTTAATTGCCCAAATGTTTTTACTATAGTACAATTAACAAAGATGTCGATTAAGTTTATTTCATTTTATTTTACTCTATTTCTTCTCTTTTTATTTTTATTTTTTTCTTTTCTTTTTCCTTTTATTTTATTATTTTTTTTTTGTTTTGTTTTTCTTTTGTAATTAACGACGAAGCATGGCATAAGCATTATTGTTGTTATTATTATTATTATTATTATTATTATTATTATTATTATTATTATTATTACTATTATTATTATTATTATTATTATTGTTATTATTATTATTATATTTGTTGATCGATAAAATTCAATTCGCTAAATTAAGAATTGACTATCACATTATTTATATGTA
>NC_140823.1:2742500-2747500 GCF_050613455.1 Vespa mandarinia
CCGTGTTCTTCTGTAGTGTACAGCAAAATTGGTTGGTACATGGTTATTCTCATGGGTAGCCATGACCACAAGGTGAATAACTGTATGAAAAAGAAATATATAAATGGAATTAATATATAAATCTATTGAATGGTAAAGTGCAATTTTTTTTCTTTTTTCTTTTTTTTTTTTGTTTTGTAAATATGCAAACATTAATCATTTTGAGCAATTTATTTAAATTTCAAAAAGCAAAGTAAATCACAACAGCAACAGATCATGCACTCAATCGAAAAAAATCTTACTTATTCTTAATTCTAATCAATTTTGTCGATGCAAATTTTTTTTTTTATAAACGCTTTTTTAGCGTATTTTTTTTTTTTTTTTTTTTTTTTTTTTTTTATATATAAACAAATATACAAAGAAAAAGTTTTAATACCATTTCTTTTTTTTCCCCCCAGAAAATATAACTAAAAAGTACTATAAATATTTAGAATCAGTAAGAAATGTTTGCAATAATTATTTCAAATAAAATAATTTCAATCTCAATTGTAAAAAAAAGGCAAGGGAGAATGTGTGTTCTGCAATTAAAAATTTAATACTCACACTAAATAAAAACAACCTATGTATGTATAATGTGCATAAAACAGGACAATATTTAGTCAATCATAGATCGGCATGATTGTTACAATTTAATATGAAATGTTTAGATTATAAAGAGATATCAAGGTTATGTGAATGCAAGATCTTTTTTTTTTTCACATGCATATGATCTAGGTATACTAGTCAAACCTACATGAAGTTTACTAAATGCACAGTGACATTCTGAAGAAGAGCGAAAGAAATTTATGTCTGTTGATGGTAGAATGTATTGCAGACTCATGGAAGAAATATACTGCAAACTGAAAAATTGATGTGGACACATTTTTAAACATATCAGATAAATGTGGAAGTCTACATTTTATAACTCCGACATAGGCAAAGAATAAAAATGCTATTAAAAAATAAGAATAATGCAATTACGTATATAAAAACGATAACAACTATAAAAGTATAATTATAATAAAAAATGCTAGTACAAATAATTAATTAAATAACTCTCATTTTTTACATCATGATTGTAAATCAAAAATATAATGGTACATGATACCTAATAAATATATAGCATAATTGTGTATATATTATATATATATATTTATATATATATATATATATATATATATATATATGTATATAAATAAACTTAATTAATAATACATCATATCAAAGTATCCATAATTGCCAATTTGTGATTGATCTATACGTTGATCTATATTGTAAGGCAACAATGTATACATCAATAACGACATACCGAAATCATGCCACAGAGAATCGACGAACGATCTACGAAAGCGCTCTGCCTTTCCAGAATTTGCTTTTACGAGAGCAGACATACAGGAATACTTACATCAGGCATGTCAAGAATCTGGGAGCATATGTTTTGTATGGGATAAACACCCATTGAGAGAGCTCTGGGTCCAGGACTGTGAGCACCCTATACCCATCACCATTAAATCCATCATTCCAGTAACGCAGCATGACACAAAGCAACACAGAGTCGTCAGTTACATTAGTGTATACCTTCGACTCAATTTTGTGTGCCAGTGTGCGTGTGCATAAATGTTTGGTGGATAAACCACTGTATGTACGCAACATATGAGCAACAACAGCCAATAATATTTTCAAATTATTCAAGTTAAATATACAGTAGCATAATAACAATGGGTATTTGCCACAGAAGATAAATGTCTAACCTCAAAAATAAATGTAGCAAGAAATAATCAATATATCATTAGAATATGTAATATATATATGTATATATATATATATATATATATCTTAGAACGAAGAGAAAGTATGAGCAATGTGTGTCAAGTACTTAGTCAATTTCCATTTGCATCAAACACTAATTGTGACCACATCATAGGGCTCCATAAAATGTATTACATTCTCTGTATAATGAAAAGAATTTGGACCTTTAGAATGTGATTTCATGTCACCTGAAGTCAATCGAGTTTTGTATCAGGCAATAGCAAGCACACATGAATGGCTAAAAGGCACTATCTACACCTTGAGAAGATAACATTGTTAAGAAGAATAAGAGCGAAAAAAAGTATCCATAAATACATCACCTATTTCGACAATATGTATTAATATGGAAAGAATTCACTGATTATCAGTGATATTCATAAATGTATTTTGTAAGTATTGTATCTTGTAATTATTGCTTGTAACTATCATATTAATGATCGTATTAATCTTTTCAAAAAAGTAGTAGCTGTGAGTGGATAATGGCGGAGAAGCTAGCACAATGAGTGGAACAATGAGTGAGTATGATTATAATAGGTAATAGTTCAGGAACAGAGCGTAGAACACATGAAACTAACAACACATTTCCCAAAAAGATAATTATACGATACCCTGTCTTTGTACGTGTCTTCGCACTCTTTCTGAAAACAAATTTAATCATTGAAAGATTTGTGCATATTCCACGGATCAAACCCTATTGAAATTATTTTTCAAAATATCCCCTCTATGTACAAATATATATATATATATCAACTTGTAAAAACTTTAATCCATTGGGAAATAACCATTGACATAGAAAGAAATTGTTGTTGTTGTAATAATATACTTACTACTTCAATCAGAAAAAAATAAAAAAAAAAAAAAACAACAAAAAAAAAAACAAAAAAAAAAAAAAATAATAATAATTAAATAAAATACCAATGCGTAAAGTTATGCATGCTTAGGTGGACACAAGACGAACTAAATTTTGTTTTCTTTTTTCTTTTTTTTTTTTCACTCGCATCTGAAAAATTGTCCAATTTGATAATAGATATTCAATAGGATACATTTGTATTATATGTTAAACTAAGAGTGTGAGAGATATCGATATACGAAAATAAGGTATAGCGTTCATTAATTAAGTGTACTTGCAATATATAATGGAATATAATGTTGTTACTAAAGCTTTCACGAACACAAACACATAGAAGTAATATGTATAATAATCTACTATTTTCTTGATTCCACGTGATCCACGCTGCATTATTTTGCATACACATTTGGATTCATCCCAAATGAGAATAATTAAGTAACATGTATGTAACATACTTCTCTTATTGTCAATGTATGTGACATCATTTGGATGTTGACTTGAGATTGACTTGTAGGTAGATTATCCGTTGATCGAGATCTTGTTAATGATTTGGACCCAGTTATTAAGCTTTTACTTTTCAAAGCCATTTCTGTACGCAGAAATACTCGTGATATGTATGCCGAACTAAGTCCACGAATTCCAAATGCAGTTCGTAAAAATTTTGCTGGTGTTACCTGTTAATTAAATCATTAAAATTAAATCTCTATGAGAAGAGCGCTTATTAAATATCAAGAATTTTATAATATAACTTGTGACAAAAGATATAACAAAAATAATATTTATTTATTTACTTACAGGTATCTGTCTGCAAAACTTTGATAGTGCAGCATCCACACCATTTTTAGTTATTTCAACCATCCATTCTGAATTTTGTGACGACGAATATTTGTAGAATAGCAAAACAATTGCCATAGCTACTCGATAAAAAACCTAAAGACAAAAATGAAAAAATAAAATTTGTAAAATATCTTAAGGAAAATATTTTAATATTAATAGGATTTAAAAATGTGTAAGTATTTCTTTGGAAATTTTTTTTTCTTTTTTAAATACACACACATATATATAGTAAGAAATTTCTATCAATATATAACGTATAATTATAAATGTAAAATCTTAAAGATGGTTTAGTCAGTACACAAAAATGTTCTTGGGGCGGTTTCCTGTTGGCACCAAGTCAATCGTCAAATTTAACATTCACGCTACTAGAATATATACATATCATTTATTTCATCTTTATCTACCATCTGGATCAAAGCCATAAAATCTTACTAATGTGAGAGAAAATACTAAGAAGGTTTTATATACTGTTCCCAAAACACGCATCATGAGATAAATATGCATATTGACCGTATTCATTGGTATGACATTAAAAAAAAATTATTTTTCACCTTAATGCCCTCGTGTAAAAAGCAATCTATTACTCTAACAAGATGTTGAAATGGAAGAAGTTGAAGGATCCACCAAATCCAATCCATATAAATCCTTTCTGCTCTTGAGACAGAACAATGCCTTGTTAAATGTACTGCTGCTGATTTCTTATAAATATAAAAATTTCAAGATAAATGATTATAATAAATTTATATCAAATTACATTATAATTATTAATATATTATATTTCACTTACCACATGTTTCTTAGTTATTTGCTCTACAGTTTTCCATGTAACTTCATAGAGAAGTTTCGTTTGTGTAATAAACATTTTTTCTTTTACAGCTACTAAACTGGCCATACAGTGATAACATTCTTCTTCTATATAAAAGAAATAAAACAAAACGTATATATTAAACAATTAATTTATAATTAAACGTAGACGAAGAAATATTAAGATATATATATATATATGTATGAAAAGACAATTTAAACCTGGCATAAAGTGTAATAGAAGGGCAGTAATAGGATACAACGATGGACTATAAGTAATATCAGGACAAGCGTATCCAAGAACAGAAACAACTCTATCAGCGACGCTTCTACCTTTTCTCGTTAAATTATACGATAGACAATGCGTGCTATCGACGAATGGCGGCAACATGATTGATTTTTCAGGTAACTCTGTAAAAAGAAATAGAAGAGTTAAAAAAAAAAAAAAAAAAAAGAAGAGAGAGAAAGAAAGAAGGAAAGAAAGACAGAAAGAAAGACTGAAATTATATAAGAAACGAAAATAAGTTATAGCCAGGGATATGTATATTGAATCGTAACATATAAAAATAAGTTTGTTTATATCAAATAATTTTATTCTTAGAATTAGAACATGTGTGGTTTATATTTGCAATCGGACTTTATTTATGTTACAACTCAATAGCAACTTCCTTTTAATCGAGAA
>NC_140823.1:2752500-2755000 GCF_050613455.1 Vespa mandarinia
TGGAGGCAAATGTCTAAGGTCAATCAGAAACCATGTCGCCTACGCGAAAATGGGGGATAAGCGAACCGAAGTCAATGGTTCGGCGTAAAAATAATTCACGAGATACAATAAAGGGAAGAATATAGAATAGAAGAGAGGAGAGGAGAAGAGAAGACATCTTTTTTTTTTGTTTTTATTATCTACGCCATGATTTAAAAAAAAAAAAAAAAAAAAAAAAAAAAAAAAAAAAAAAAAAAAAAAATCACGAAAAAAAAAACAAAACGTAAAGAAAATTAATTCGTTTACGTTGTAAAATAAATTTTTCTTCGAATATTCTCAAATTAATAATAATCAAAAATTACAAAAAATTACAAAATGTTAAATAATAAAGACAGAGAGAGAGAGAGAGAGAAAGAGAGACAAGGGCAGAGAAGAAAGAACAAAAAAAAAAAAAACATCATTATAATTATAATCAAGATGACCTACGAAAGTGATTTTGAAAGATATCGCGAAGGCATCTGAATTTAAATCCGATAGAGAGAGAGAGAGAGAGAGAGAGAGAGAGAAGAAAGAGATAGATAGAACAACAAAGAGGTTTAATCCGCTTCGAACATTTATCGAACGTTGATTAGATAAACATACCCCCTGGTTATAGGTTAGCTACCTGTTATGTTATTACACTACCTAGATTTTATAACAATTGAAAACAGTTATGAAAATGTAATCGCTATACTGATCGAAGTTTCCTTTTTTTTTTCATTTTTCCTTGTTTTCCAAACAAACGAGATAAGTGAGCATTGAAAGAAAAAAAGAAAAGATTGAAAGAAATAATAGAAGACAAAAATATCCACCTGTTTCTCTCTTTTTTGTTTATCTATCTGTTTATCTTCTCTCTCTCTCTCTCTCTCTGTCCGTATCTTCCTCTCTCTCTTTCTTTTTTGTTTGTCCATCTTATTCTGTCTATCTGTCTCTATCTCTATTTCTATTTCTATTTCTCTCTCTCTCTCTCTCTCTCTCTCTCTCTCTCTCTCTCTCTCTCTCTCTCCTTTTGTCTCTTTCTGAACGAATAGAGTTTTATCTACGTACAAAAGTCCCTGAAACGAGAACTGCCTACTTCCGAGTAATGAAACCCAATGCGGTAATCATCGTGATTTAACGATACCAAGTGCTACCGGCTGATACGGTAGGGTCGGTTGAAGAAGGATCTCCTCTCACGCATTATTTTTATTTATACGATACATATATAGATCTAGGAAGTTTCCTATTCAAGTATAATATATATCATAACTATAATAATAATAATAATAGTAATAATAATAACAAAAGATTTGTTTTTCTTTTCTCTTCCTTCTGTCCTTCATTCATATCATTTACGAATAATATCATTTAATTATTCAATAAATTTGAACTTTTCATTAATATATATATATATATATATATATATATATATATTATATTACTTATACTAATATTTCCTAATGAATCAACAAACAAAACATTTCTAATATATATTTTTACTACCTGCTTGATTAAATATTGATTTTTATGTTCTATTCTATATTTTTTTTTTTTTTAATCCTCTTCGTCAATATTACATACGTATGTAAATTCTTTTTCATTCCTTTAAAATTTTGCAATTTTTAATTTATCCTTCCACTCTTTCTCTTAATGCAATTCGTAAGGATTATCTATCTCGTTTTTCATTAAATCACAGGATTAATCGGGATTTATTATTTAAGAATGTCGTCTGACGACATTTCTATTTGTAAATCCTGAGGATGATTCTAAGAAATAATGTGAAGTAAAATTGCTATCAGGAATATTGTCTTATGTTTGATTTTTTACTTAAATATATATATATATTTTTTTTTTCATACTTCAACATCGATTTAATAAATGCTATGTTAAAATTTGTAAATAGATTAAATATCTTTGTACAACTTTCCTCGTACATAAGTTTTTGTTTCTTCCTTCGTCTTTTTTTTTTTTTTACACTTGACCATAAATATCACTTTGAAAATTATAAATATAAAATTGCATTGTAATATTCTGACAAACTTTTCCTGCGTTAATTCTCTCTCTTTCTTTTTTATACCTCATCATAAATACTACTATTAAAAATTATAAATATAACATTAGTACGTAATATCACAGCAAACTTTTCTCAGATAAATATCTTTCCCCCTTTTACGCTATCGCCATAAATATTATTACTTTGAAAATTATAAACAAAATAAAAAAAAATCATAATATCCCGGCAAATTATTCTACATATAAATTTTCTAAAACTAATTAATCTCTAAAAAATAAATAATAATAGTTAATAAAATAAATTTAGCAAAAAAAAAAAAAAAAAAAAAAAATAAAATAAAAGAAAAGAAAATAAACATAACCTACAAAAATTGAATAAAAATAGTCGAAAGGAAAAAAAAAAGAGGAAAGAAAGGAAACAAAGAAAAAAAATTATTCCGTAAAATTGTAGATCTTAGAAAATGAAATCACCTGAGGAATCATCTTTCAC
>NC_140823.1:2760000-2802500 GCF_050613455.1 Vespa mandarinia
AATGTGTCTATTGGATATTGCATTTGATAATAAATATATATTATATATATATATATATATATTCGATCGAAATCTCATATTTGACACGGTCAACGTTATTGACGTATTTCTTATTACTTTTAATAATTAATTCATAATTATTAATATATAATCACGATTACATTTGTAATATTAAACTTTCAATAATTCGTTAATACGTAATAATTAAGAAGATTATCATTTAGAATTAGTTATAAAATATCATATCTTTTATAAAGTAGTTGGATATTTGAAGAAATTCCTTTTGCAATAATTTTTTTTTCGAATTAATCTAAATCATCGTTGTTATCTGTTCGAAATTAATTTTCGACAAGGAGAAAGCAAAAATAGCAGTTAACAATGATCCTATACACCACAGACCCCTTTGCAATACCTAAAGTGTAAATTATTGTTAAGTATATTTCAAATTATTGTTAATTACTATTTATAATACATAGTATATATATAAATATATGTAATACATGTAGTATAGTATATTTATATTATATACTATATATTATATATAGATAGTATTATACACACATATATGTACATATGTATGTATGTATATGTAAACGTACCTTATCTTGCCATTTTTTATTAGCAATACATTCTTGAAAACTCATACGAGTAAAATGTACCGTACTATAAAGTGGTATCCAAGTATTCGGAATTAATTTATGTAAAATATTATCGAGACGTCGACGGAAAGCGAAAGACTTTTTTGTTACTAAATGCCTCATCTACAATTATATGTAATAAGTGTATACCTTTTTTATAGGTAAGATTATTAAAATCATTTACCTCTATATAATTATACATTGCTAAGTCACATATTGCCTCTGCATCGTTACATCGAAGTTCCGAAAAATTTGAAAGGACTTCATTTAAATTCGAATTGTATTTTTCCATTAGATTATCCAGTAATAGAATATCCTCGAATCCCTGTTAAATTAAAATTATGATGATAAAGGAGCATAAAGTAATTATAATATAATGGTCAATTATAAATTTGTATAATAATATGAATAATGTTGTAATTTGTAATATTGTTTATCTAAATAATTTATTATAACAATTTACTATTATTATTATTATCAATAATTTATTATAATAATTTACTATTAATAATAATGATATTAATAGGTATGTTAATAACAATAATAATATTATACTATTAATAGCATTATTAATATAACATAATTCTATTTTATATTCAGTATTGTTCATTGAAAATTCAATACTATATTATTGTTGTTATACTAATGTGTTAATTAATTCGTTATATATATATATATAAATATATAATATTAAATATTATATAAAATATTAAAGATACCAACATTAATTCTAGACAAACGCTATATTATTATCGTTATTTTAGTATCGTTTAATTAATTACTTGTAATTTTTTTTTTTTTTTTTTAATATAAAAATATTGAAAATCCCCAAAACATTATTACTATTAGTAAAAACAATAATAATACCATACGCTTACAGCGTTCATTCCTTGAGCATAAAATGGTACCATAGCATGAGCGGCATCTCCAACCAAAATAGCCGCTTTACCCATGTGAAATGGTTTACACTGTGAATATTAATATATTAACGTATCAATATGAATTTATAATAAATAATATAAATAAGAAAAATATTCTACATATGTATGCTTATGTATGTATATACGTATAAAAATACCTTAATCGATATTAAAGTTTTCGGATTTCTTTCGAAATAATTTTTTATTAATTTTTCCTCGCCGATCAATTCTAAAAAATCTGGAAATTGTTCCGTATAAAATGTTATCAAACTTTCCGACGTTTTCAATTTGTTTAAAGTTTTAAAAGGTGCGAAGAGATTAGCGGTAAAACTGTGATCCTCGTTTGGCAATGCTATCATCATAAAGTCATCTCTTGGCCAAATATGAAGATGATTTTTGCTCATTGAAAACTTATTAACAATAATAACAATTTATTATTATTACATTTTAATTTAACAAAAGTAACGATAACAATAATAATAATAATCATTAGTATTATTATATATAATAATCATAACATGTTGATCGACATTATATTACATTTCAATAAATATTCGATCGGAAAGAAAATTGATTAATATATAATATTTAATAATAATTTATATCATCACCTCATTATTTTTTCCAGGTGGAATAAATAATTCGATGTATCCATGTTCTATGTATGTCTGACTGCAATTAAAAAGTGGCCTTTTCATAAAGATCTTACGTATCGTAGAATAAGCTCCATCTGCTCCGATTATTAAATCAACATTTACTTCTTCCGTCGTATGATTTTTCATACTACAATATATATGTATATACATATATATATATATATATATATATATATATATATATAAATAATATAATAACATTGATTGAATATACGATTATACATATACGTACTTCAAAATTGTTAATTTTCCTTGATCGATATCAGCATCAACGATTTTTGAATTAAAGTAAAGTTTTACTTCCGGATACTTTTCTGCAGCTAGATTAAAAAAACAAAAAAAAAAAAAAGAAAAAGAAACAGAAAAAAACAAAAAAAAAATACAGATTATACATTATACATAAGTATCTAAAATATTTCATTTATTTTTAAAACCAATGATATACATATATATATATATATATATATATATATACATATATATGCAATGTAAGAAGACTACGTTTCATGGATGAAAGTAACTTGATACGTTTGAATTCTTGTGGCTTCTCGCGCTACCAGGCTATCGAATGTTCGAGACAATTTTTTAATCTTAAACATCTCAGGTTCGCCGTGTTGTTTCACATAAAAAGTTCATGCAAAAAAAAATACACTTGTATAGCCATTACATATATATATATATATATATATATATATATATATATATATATATATTCTTCATATTTTAAAAATATTTATATATATATTTATATATCAATAATAATAATAATATATATACACTACAGTAATACTTTATCATTATATTAATTTATTTTTTAAATACTATATTAATAATAATAATAATAATAATAATTATAATATGTTAATATTAATGAGTACTTTTTAAAAATAGGAAAAAGATGAAAACTGAAAATAGAAAAAGAAAAGAAATAATAGTAACTCACCGTTGAGTAAAACTTCATTGAGATATTGTCTGTTTACAGAATAAATGCACTGAAAAAAAAAAAAAGGAAAGGACGATCAGTATAAATATTTAAAGAACACAATGTCTGGAAAACGATTCGTAGGAGTGGTAGGTTAAATCAAGTATACGGATATCGAAGATTGAAGAAAAAAAGAAAAAAAAAAAGAAGAAGAAGGAGAAGAAAGAAAGAAAAAGAAAAAGAAATAGAACAACAAAAAAGATGCTTACATTTCCCTTGACACTGTCATAAATCATTTCTTTCAATTGGCCATTTTTACCATGTAACATTCTACCTATCATAGCTATACCGTGTTGTTTAACAAGAGCATCCTCAAGACCTATAGCTCTTAAAGCTTCTCGTCCACGTGTTGATAAAGCTAAATCTATACTCTGACCCATTAATTTCTCTTTCCGTACATCTGTAAGATACATATATGTATGTATATATATATATATATATATAAATGTATATATAAATTTACTAGAATTATTTGATTACTTGCTAAAAATTGCTATGTAAAAGTTTTTGTTTTTATTGAATCGGCCAATAAGTAATATTAGTAAAAAAAAAAAAATATATATATATATATATATTTATACATACTAGTTATTATAATACTAATAGGACATTAATTTAATAATATGAAATAATAAAGAAAAGAAGAAATAAAATAAGCGAAGAAACGAAAAAATTAAATTATTATAATACTGTAGTAATTATTAAATATATTATTAATAGTATCAGTTAAATTATATTATTATTTTTATTATTATTATTATTATTATTATTATTATTATTATTATTATTATTATTATTATTATTATTGAGACATTGCAAACCGATTAAATATCAATATCATTGAAAGCTTGAATTCCGAAACTCACTTATTTGCCTTTGAAAAATCTATAGTTAAAGAAAATAGATCGAACGATGATAAATGCAATACACACGTCGATGTGTAAGATATGCATCCATATAGATAAAAAAAAATCCTGCAATGTCGTGAGATATTGCAGGGATATAAGCGATAGACTTTGAAAATCTTGCATTATCATGATACCGGCTTACAATGTGTTAACGAGTTACCAAGACTATTCAATGACATAATAAAATAACTGGCATTTTTTTTTCTTTCTTTCTTCTTCTTCTTTTCTTTAATTAGATATTAAATACTAAAAACGTTGAGCCAAGTAAATATTTGAATTTGTTTTATTTTACTTTTTTATTACCTGAACGATATTCGTAAACAGAAACGGAGTGTCCTCGTTTGGCAAAGTAACAAGCAGCTAAAGATCCTACCTGATAATATTATTGTTAAAAGATTATTCATAATAATAGCAATAATAATAATAATAACAATAATAATAAAAAAAAGAAAAAAAAAAAGAAACATAGAAATGAAACGTCTGATCACTTTGTTCCAACGAAATTACGTTAAATGTGTAAAAATATTCTTTTTCTTTTTTCTTTTCAGATCTGATTTTATATTAATATTATATACGTACCAATCCACCACCGACTATACCGACGTGTAACTCATGCTTACTGTCCGCCATGGTATCCTCTAGTTCACTGAAACCCTTCTGTTTCACTGCACTTGCTTTAACTATACTCTTAAACCTTACATGTATACTACATGACAACTCCCTCCATCACTTTCTAAGTAGATCACTGGTTGAACTGTTGATGCTTTACTACAGTCAAAAAAAAAAAAACAAAAAAGAATATATATATATATATATATGTATCGTCCGATTATATTTATCATCTTAATTATAAAAAACAATATAAGATAAGATTCTTATTTCTTTTCTTTTTTCTTTTTTAATAATAAATTTTATTTATCATTTATACGTATGCGCTACTTCGTACGCTTTATTTCAAATACAATCATTTTCAATGGAAAATCTTATTAAATCATTTGTAATATAATAAATGTCGATAAATTATTTTTTGAACGAGTGAGAGAGAGAGAAAGAGAACACAAAAATTCGATCTTTAAATCGTCCCCGCCCACCACTCGCTCCGCCCCGCCTGGTTTAAGTGATAAAAAGAAGAATTCGTGATAACATTGAAGAAAATCCTTTTAAATACAACAAATTGAATAATTCTATCAGTCATAGATGTATCTCAAAATATATGAATAGTTAAATAAATATATATGTATATATATTTATATTGTATACAGGGTGTTCCTGTCTATATTGATTAGACATCTTAAAATATCTTGCTTATTTTTTTACGTTAAAAAAAAAAGAAAAAAAAAAGAAGATAAAGGAAAGAAAAAATCCTGTCAAAAGGAAAAACATTATTCTGCTTTCTGAGATAGCAAATATTTTGATAGGCAAGAGAATTTTCTCAAAGTCATGCTTTTTCGAGATCTCAAGGTTATCACCGTTAAGATCATCTCAAATGTGTTTTACACACTTTAAAAAATTTACACTCGTCTTTGCTTCGTTTGTGAATAATAATCATAATAATCATTTATCATTATTATTATTATCATTATTATTATTATTATTATTATTATTATTATTATTATTATTATTATTATTATGTTGATTTTGATTAGAATAATCATCTCGTATATTTTCCTTTCGAAGGAGATACGAAATTAATATTGATTGAATGAAAGTATGAAAAAAAAAAAGAAAAAAGAAAAAAGAAAAAAAAAGAAGAAAAAAAGAAACGTGAATGATCTTTTCGAAAATAGAAATGTAATCATTGAAGCGAATACATGTTTCTTCTATCAGACATTTACTCTTCGATTATCTACAAATCTACGTTACATTTAGTGTACCGCGAAAAGGCACATATGTAGGTATGTGTGAATATTCGTGACCTTGGTTTATTTACGGGAAGACATGCGAGATGTAGATGTACGTATGTATCTATGTATCTATGTTGTGTAGCAGAAATGGAGACGTAGAATAATATCGGCGCCAATCGAGATATAAGATTAACATCTACTTTAAACACGATCTTTCCTATCTCTTCTTCTTCTTTATTTCTTTTTTCTTTTTTTGGTTAATTTCTTTTTTTCTTTCTTTTGGTTAATTTCTTTATTTCCTTTTTTTCTTTTCTTTTCTTTTTCTCCTTCATCGAAATTAAATAATAATCTTTATAGTTCCATGATTACTCAGTTAGGTTCTCTCAAGTGTTAAAAAGCTCATGCCTTCTTCTTTTCCTTCCAACATTTTTTTCTTATTTATTTATTTTTTTTTTCTTTCTTTCTTTCTTTTCTTTTTTTTTCTTCCATCGCTCCCAGCCCCCTCCCGCTACCTCCCGTCCCCTCCCTCCTCGCCCACCCATCCAACAACGATTTGTATACACGTATCTATGTAACTAAATTCACGTACGTATGTATTTTTAGGACCATTGAAGAAGAAGAAGAAGAAGAAGAAGAAGAAGAAGAAGAAGAAGAAGAAGAAGAAGAAGAAGAAGAAGAAGAAGAAGAAGAAGAGGATACGCTTGAAGGGCATACGGAGTCAACTCCATTAATATTATCTTTTGTGTTTTCATTCTACTTCTTTCCTTTTTTCTTTTTTTCCGATTTAAAAAAGAAAACTTTTATGAAGAAAAACTATCGTCAATTTACAATACTCTTGCGAACAGCCATTTTTTTTTTTATTTTATTTTATTTTTTCTTTTTTTTTTTCCATTATTTCGTCGATAATACGAATTACTTATACGTACGTACGTACGTTACGTCGATCAGTATTTTTTCTTTCTATTTTTTTTCTTTCTTCCTTTTTTTTACTTTTTTTTTGTTTAACATTTACATTAATCAATCAATACAACTTAATAATACATGTCAGCGTTTCATTCATTTTTATAATATTACACATATGTAATTTATATATATATATATATATATATATATATATATATGTAAATTGTTGATGGTATCTTAAATTATTTTATAAATAAACGCAAAAATATCATCATCAGCATCGTCATCATCATCATTATTATTATTATTATTATTATTATTATTATTATTATTATTATTATTATTATTATTATTATTATTATTATTATCTTTATTATAATAATGAAATTTTTTTTTTTATTGTATTCATAATTAACAAAATAATAGAGTATGTTAGAACAATAGGAATGAATTAATTAAAAATCTAAATTTAATATTAGAATTAATATTGTTAATTCATTAAACTAATAATATAAAGCTAGCTTTTTCTTTATACATCCCTCTACCTTTCTCTCTCTCTCTCTCTCTCTCTCATTGTCATTAATAATCAATATAAATTTATCTAAAGTTTTGAATTTATAACAATAAGAACTTGATTCTTTCGAAAAGGATAAAGAGAATAATGTTTCTTCTTCATACAGAAATAAATTCGTACGGGAGAAGAAATAACAAACGAAATTTAGTTTACGATAATGTTCGATTTATCTAAACTATAATAATTGGCACGATTTTCGACAAGTCCAGGAAAAAAGAATCAGAAAGAGAGAGAGAGAGAGAGAGAGAGAGAGAGAGAGAGAGAGAGAGAGAGAGAGAGAGAGAGAGAGAGAGAGAGAGAGAGGGAGAGAGAGAGAGAGAGAGAGAGAGAGAGGGATAGAGAGGAGTGGAGAATTCCAGAGGGATTTATCCTATATATACACGCACATATATGTGTGTACATATGTATATATAATAGCTTAAGGCACGTATACACTATGCACGTATTACACAAGCTTTTGGATTTAGATCTCCTAAATTATCTAATCACTAATACGTAAAACACGATTTTTCTGATGATTATAATTGTTTGATCAATTAAATAATCATTTTAACACGATACAACAATTATAATTTGCGTTGATAAATATAATTAACTTTATTTAATATAATATAACTTTTACATTTTTATTGTTGTTATTATTATTCTTATTATTATTATTATTTTTTTGTTTTCCCTTTAACAATGACATTTTATAGTTTCCCACCATTTCTATTAATTATTTTAACGTCGTTTAATAATTAATTTCGTTTAATAAATCCTCTTCGTATCGTTCGTTTTGTGTAAAAAGAATTTAATATAAAAAAAAAAAAAAAAAAAAAAAAGAATTACGTTAAAGAAAAAAAAAATAGAATCTTTTGTCGTAAAACAAGAGATCAATATAATCTTATCGATCGTTATAGATCTAAATGTTTAATAACGAATAAAAAGAAATTATTCGTTTTATACGTTTACTACTTATACATTTGGCACATTGTATAGATTTAATTTTTAGCAATATCTAATTGTTACAACGTTTTTTTGAGAATTTTAAATCAAAAGTGATAACACATTTGCACATTGTTCAAGACGTACACTTCAAAATGTTTTTCATCCAAGATCGATTGTCAAATGATGGACGGTACGATCTATAATGACACAACGGTAGTATATAATAAAAAAAGAAATAAGAAAACAAAAAAAAAAGAAAAAAGAAAAGAAAGAAAAGAATAATCCATCGTTCGAAACGTTAATTACATCGTCGAATTACATCGTCGAATTACATCGTCGAATAAAAATTTTTAAGTGAATCTTGAGCTATTAAATATATCTATATTTGTATATAATTATATATAATCATAGGTGTATATAATTAATATATAATTGTATTCGAAACAAATACGTGGATGAATTATTTATCTTGAAATAGATCTTCGATCGACCGATTTAAATTTTTTGATATATATATATATATATATATATATATATATATATATATATATATATATATAATCATATATGGATGTATTACCAAGATAAAAAAAGGCACAGCCAATTTGTAAAATAACTTTTTACTTTTGTCTTTTTGGTTTTTTTTTCTTTTTCTCCTTTTCAAAAAATAAAATCGATCAAAAGTCCATTTCGTAACACTTATTAAAATTATCCTAATGGTCTTTGCTTTTTTCTTTTTTTTTCAAACAGGATCGAATAATAGTAATAATAATAATAATAATAATAATAATAATAATAATAATAATAATAATAATAATAATAATAATAATAATAATAATAATAAATATTAATACGATTAATTTTCGAAAAGAAAATCATTTTATATACGTTTCTCTCTCTCTCTCTGTCTCTTGCTATGTAAGATAAATTATATTACAAAATATATAAGGATATTCGTGAAAATTATCGTATATAATATTATCATTTAATTAAATTGAAATAATTAATTTTACAAAGGTAAGAATCATAATTATTAAATGTAGGTATCATAATTACTAAACTAAAGAATTTTTAGAATTTTTAATATTATCAATTAAATTCCCTGTACATTGGATAATTTTCTTTTTATAAATTTCTCCCATACATTTTGAAATCATAAAATTTCTTTTTTTCTTTTTTCTTTTATGCGTTGCTGACTATTTTATATATATATATATATATATATATATATATATATATATATATATATATATATTGAACACTATTAAAAACAGGTAGAAAAAGATTTCATATCAAATGTAATTGGCTAATTGATTCCATTACAAATCTTTTCAATGTAATCTTTGAATTGTATTATATCGTTTTTATTCAATCGAGTCTCAATTAATCGTCACGAATATTCATACAAATTTACGAGTAGAGAAAAAAGAAAAGGTAACAAATGAAAGAAAAAAAGACAAAAAAAAAAAAAAATTAAAAAAAAGAAGAAAAATAATAATAATAAAAATTAAAAAAGAAGAAAAAAATTTAACAATAAGAATACATATCATTAGCTATTTAATCTTTATTCGCTTCGATTCTTTTCTTATCTAGATATACTGTATATTAACACTACAATTGTTCTCTGCGAACATTTTATAAGCCAGTGCAAATGATTGCTTATCTTGGTCATATACGAAAAGCTTACTCGGCGTTCAGGATCAAATAGTTCATTGTAATATACATATATATAAATACATACATACATATATATATATATATATGTACGTATGTATGTATGTATGTATGTATGTATATGCTATATAAGTATATAGGATTTACTATATTAAGGCCTGCCAGAAAAATTGGATTTAATTTTCGCTTTATATGACTCTTTTTTACAAATAATCTTAATATATTATTTAACAATTTTCTTTTTTTTATTGTTGCAATCATTATTATTATCATTATTATTATCATTATTATTATTATTATTATTATTATTATTATTATTATTATTATTATTTGAATTACGTGTAACGCATTGCGAGCAAGCTCTCTTTCAAATGATTTTATTTATTGCTTTATTTATTTATTTATTTATTTATTTATTTATTTATTTATCTCGACATTTTGTTCATCTTCATTTAATATTCCATAGGTCTTTCTTTTGGCAAATATGTTTATGGTCCAGGTAGTCACGATTTAGGCTCATCTTATGCGATCTATTGCATTTTTCTTCATCTTTTTATTCATCTGCTTCTTCTTTAAAAGAAATAATCATACGCAATAATTGAAATCATAAGGCTTATTAATTAATTATTTATTTACTCGCACAATCTCATTTAAATTTTATTCTCCATTTGGTTTTTCTGTTCTTTTCTTTCTTTCTTTTTTTTTTCTTTTTTGCTTAATCTTTCAGAAAATATTCATACTATGCAGTGGCAGATGATTATATTCTGTATATATATATATTCTTTTTTTCTTCATACATATATATATATATATATATATATATATATATATATATATATATGTATCAACCAATTAGAGATCATGAAAGTGATATAAAGTTATTTCGAGAATATTTATTAAACGACATATTGTTTGTCAGACATTATTTTCCTTGTTTATTTTTATTTTAATTTTATAATTTTATAATTACAAGTTTTAAGAGAATTATATGATCAAAGAATAAATATACATAATTACTTTTTTCTCTTTCTCTCTCTCTCTCTCTCTCTCTCTTTTCTTCTCCTTTTTTCCGTTTGCATTTATGGAGAATAAATTTTAAGTAAAATTTTATGATAAAGCGAAAGAAATTATTCTTCACGGATAAATAAATATACGCGTATAAATAAATTTACTTTTTTTGCTGGTCGTATCATTAGAGAAAAATAATTTTTTAAACAATGTAAAAATAAAAATATATATATATATGACTTAAATCACTTTCATAATCACTCATTCATATATTTTATATATATATACATACATATATATATATATATATATATATATATATATATATATATATATATATAACAGATTTTATAACGGGAGTTTTCAATAACTCGAGATGGTATTATACGACTACACACATTGCAGACGATATATATATATAATATATAATATATAATATATAATATATAATATATATATTAATATTATTATTAATATAACAATGACACTCTTTTAATAATTCAACTTGGTCTATTCTCTTTCATTCGTGTCCTATTATATATAATTATACAAATAAGTGACGTTTAATTCGACACTTTCAACAAATTACAACATTCTTTTTCAGAAAAACCCATGACAAATTTTATTTGTTTTAATCTACTTACACATACACACACACACACACACATCTTACGTATCATTTTATTATTTCCTCAATTTATCTTTTCCTCTCTCTCCCTCTCTCTCTCTTTCCATCTATTCTTTTCCTAACAGCTTACAAAATATAATAATTTTATATAATTTCTCATTAACGTGCTATAGATTTAATATATATAAAATCAAAAGAGGTATACTCGTTAAACGAAGCAACGAATTCTAAATTTTACAAATTTCCTTTCGAGATTATTATTGTTTATTATTCTAATACGCTGGCCTTGTATATTAACATTAATTTATTTCTAATCCAATGAATGAAATATTTTGAATTTATTCATTGAACACAATGTCTATTGACAATTGATCGTAAATATCTTACTGAAATTTATTCATTAAACAAAATATCAATAATAATAATAATAGTAATAATAATAATAATACTAATAATAATAATAATAATAATAATAATAATAATAATAATAATAATAATAATAATAATAATAATAAAATATCAATATAAATATGTAATCAGAAAATAAACTAAAACAATGAGAATGTTTTCCTTTTCGTTTATTTTTATTTATTAAAAAAAAAAAAAAAAAAAAAAAAAATAAATAAATAAATAAATAAAATAAAAAAAATAAACGGAAGAACAACGATAGAAAAATAATCGAGATAATTCTTATATGAAAATTTTAACACTGTCATTCTTACTAATCCATTCTCATTTTCTCACGATGATTAACGATTACGATAACGAGAATATTAATTATTATTGGTGTTTTGGCAGCCGATATATTTCGTTTTAGGCGAATGAGAAATTCTTTCGAATTTTTGTGATCAAAAAATACACGCACACGCACACGCACACGCACACGCACACGTAAATGTACGTACGCACATATACACACACACACATACACACACACATGCATAGCGTAAGTTGCAAATTGATCCTACAACTGTCGGACAATTTATTGCATATATATTTCTGTAGAAGAAAATAAAAAAAAAAAGAGAAAAAAATTCTACACACGAACTATTCAATCTCATTTGAATTTCTAATAATCTAAGGTGACATCACATTGCAAAAGAAGAAAAAGAAGAAGAAGAAGAAGAAGGAAAAGAAGGATAAAAAAAAAAAGATAAATATGTGTATTACGTGCATTACATACGGATTTCAAATTAGCAAAAAATGTATTTAAATCGCGCTGATTTAATCCGACGTGTTAAAAAATAATTTTTAATCGTACAAGTTTTTTCTTCTTTTTTTTTTTTTCTTTCTTGCGGCGAGCATGAGTGGGGGTGAGTTCTCCTTCTTTTTTGCTTGTTTTTTCTTTTTTTTTTCTTTTTGTTTCTTTTTTCTTTTGCATTTGTGCACCAATGGCAGTTGCAGGGTCAAGTTAGGATTTTTAAATCACGACTATGATCCAGCTCCAATTAATGTTAGATCTATATCGAATATAGATCAGTCATATTAAGAAGACTTCCTTGTTTTTTTTTCTTTTCCTTTTTTTTTTTTTTTTGGTTTTTCTTCTCTCTCTGAGGGAGTTGGAATTTTTTTGATCGCGTCGACGTACTACAGCCATTTTGAAAAATTCGCGGCTTCGTTCGTTCGTTTGTTTATTTGTTTATTTATTTGTTAATTTATTCATCTGTCAGTCTGTCTGTTTCGCTCCTTTCTTTTTTTACTTTTCACTTTTGACATTTGTACATTAAAAAAAAAAAAAAAAAAAAAAAAGAAATGAATAAAAGGCCGTAGAATTTTTCAAATTGCCCTAGTATTCACATAGGTATATAATATTTTTGCTTCCTCGAAGTATATTTTTTATTTTATTTTATTTTATTTTTTTTTACTTTTATTTATTTATTTATTTATTTATTATTATTATTTTTTTTTTGTATATCCTACGAAGCTATCAGCGAGATTTTTTGTTTTCCATTCGACATCGACGTCCTTTTCGTTTAAGGCGTTTCTTTTTTTCTTTCTTTCTTTCTTTCTTTCTTACGTTGGAAGAATGAACGATAAGAGAGATACGAGATCATCCGTTTGGAAAACGAAGAAAAAAAAAAAAAAAAAAAAAAAAAAAGAAAAACAAGAAATTTTACGTGCCCCATTAATCGAATAACGTGCCTGATTATGATAAACTCTTTGTTTGAATAGAGCAATCACAACAATGGCAGCACACGTTTTTTCTTTGCTAGTTTTTTTTTTCTTCCTTTTTTAATTGTTTGTTCCTTCTCTTTCTTTCCTTCCTTCCTTCGAGACAACCTTTCTTGATAATCGCATATATACGTTCTTTCAATTTTCCTTGTATCATTTCGCTTTAGTTATTTCTCCTCGATGAGTTACGTTCGCGACGATGTTTCTACTTCGGAGAATTGATCTGGCGTGTAATACCTCAGGCCATTTATCTGTAAATAAATAACAAATTATAAATTATAAATGTCATTGAATGATTTATTAAAATATCGATTTGATATCATTATAAATGTTCGAATTTATTTATACATACTAATATCATTATATTATAATTTATTTCACGTACGAATTATTACTTGACAAACCAATAATGATTGATATTGCACGTTGAAAAAATTTGCGATATTTTTTATTCCTCGTTGTTTCTCAACGCAATATCTTATTAAAACGTTATAATAATAATAATAATAATAATAATAATAATAATAATAATAATAATAATAATAATAATAATAAAATAAAAAATAAAAAATTAGGAAATATTTCGTTCAATTTTACTACTACGAAGAAAATGATTGGTAACAATTTTCAAGAAAATAATTAATAATTTTTGGATCGATGATAATTAATGTCGTTTAAATAATGATTATACATTATTGATATCATCGAAGATAAAAAAAATATCGGTTTCAATCTTTCTTCTTCTTCTTCTTCTTCTTTTCTTTTATTTTCTTTTTTTTTTTTTTTTCTTTTTTTACCGTCATATCATATTCCGTAATGTAAGCTGGAATTTCTAATTGATCAGGTGCCATAACTTCGTAGAGATATTCAACACCAGGTAAATTATGAACTTTCTGTTTGATCGCTGGTGCCATAAACGTCGTGAACCACCACGTCATCATCTACAAAATAACAAAATAACAAAATAACAAAAAAAAAAAAAAAAAGAAAAAAAAAACAATAAAAAGAGAGTTAAAAATAAATTATTAACATTTTATTTTTAATATTTTGTTTCTACTACGAACAAGATGAATTACTCACTTTAGTCCAGAAAGTAGGATGAATGATATAAAATTGCTTAAGATTTTTTTTATACCTAAAACAAACAAACAAACATATATATACATATATGTATATATACATATTAGAAACAATATATATCACTAATAATATTTCTATTATTAATACATGGTCGATCATTGTTGTTACGGTTATGCACGATGCACAATTCACTTGTATACATCTTATGCGATTGTCAATGTACATATATATATACAAAATCGTGTAAGTCAATGTCATTCAATAATATACTTTTGTAATTGACTTTGATATTAACAATTTTAAGAAAAATTTGACATTAAGATTAATATTTCTTGACAATGATTTCTATTCGATCAACCGATCAACAATGTTCGTTAAATGGATAATAGAAAAATAAATAAAGAGAAAAAAAATAAGAAGAAAGAAAAAAGGAAAGTAGACATTCTTTTTTTTTTTGTAATCTTACTTGTAAGGAAGCACATTGTAGACTTCACGTAGCCATTGTAAGCTAGGATAATTGCTGCTTGTGGTCAACGTGTGAAAGTATGCGATCACATAATCACCTTTCACGATTGGATCCAATAATTGAATGACATATAGTAAAGCCTGTAAAGAAAGAAAGATGGTAAGAAAAAATGAATTAAAATAAGAAAAATATTTATTCAAGATAAAATTAAAGAATGATTAATTTAATGGAGCTTTTAAAACATAATTGCGTGCACGTTCAAGAGAAAAATTAATTTAATGCATAAACACATCTGATAAATGTAATACAATCTATTGATCTATAGTATAGATCAATAGATCAAAGTGCTAAATGTAAGAGAAAATTATTTTTATAATGTTCCGTTATTAGATATTAAAGAATAAAAATTAAAAATTAAAAATTAAAAATAAAAAAACTAAAAAAATAAACAGAAAAAGAAAAAGTAAAAGAATGAACGATTTTTCCAAAAATCATTCATCTGTCCTTTAAATGAATTTAATCTGTCAAATTTTAGATTGAGATATTATAAAATATTTTAATTCTTGTCGATTACTATTATGAATTTATATCAATTGATTAATTCTTATTATTAATGCAATAACGTAATTAAACATTCAAAGGACGTGTTGTTTTTTCTATTTCTTTTATTTATTTATTTATTGATTTATTGATTTATTCTTTTATATTATTCATCTAATCTTAATCGTACTGACGATTGTATTGTCGCACAAAAAAAAAAAAAAGAAAAAGAAAAATAAAATAAATAAAAAGAAATATTGAAAGTGCCCTTTGCTATAAGGCAGCAACCTCATTCAGAGCAATGGATTCTTTTTAATAAATAAATAAATAAATAAATAAATAAATAAATAAATAAATAAGATTTGTCGATTTTTGATCTATCGTTACAGATATTAGAAAAAAAAAAAAAGAAAATAAAATAAAATAAAATAAAATAAAAATAAAAAAAAAAAAAAAAAGAAAAGTAAACGAAACGAAAAAAATCAAAGAGAAGGAAATAAATAAATAAGGTGCTAAAATAAAAATGATTGAATGAATGAATAAATGAATGAAAAAGAAAACGAGGAAGAGGAAAAGAGGAAAAAAAAAAAAGAGGAAAGAAGTGTAGTTCAGTGGACAGATACGCTTGAAATAAGGAGGCCGCTCGATTCAGGAGGTTTTTTTTTTTTTTTCTTTTTTCCTCTAGACGTTCTATTTCTGGGTATATACATATTGATTTGCTACAGTGACGCGCAGTAACTACCAAGAGAAAAGAGGGCTGCGACTAAGCAAACTTTTCTAAGGCGTGGTAAGCAACACAACGACTGAGAAATCTCTAAACGAGATAATACAATTCGAACTCTTAATTGATCTCACGGTATTATTGAAGTTCATATATGAAAGAAAAAAAAAAAAAAAAAAAAAAAAAGAATTTGAATGAATTATTGAAAGAACAAAAATAATAATTATTTAATTATATATATATATATATATATATATATATTATAATAATTATTAGTATAGTTGTCATGTTATATTAATTATATAGTTACACTAGTATATAATAATATAACAAGTACTCATTTAAGTATATATAAATATTATACATATATAATATTAAAATAACTAAAGTATCCCAGAAATATTTAGTCTTAGAAAAAAAAAAAAAATAAAATATATATATATATATAAAGAAGTAAATAAATAAATAATTATGAATCAAAGAATCAATTCGAACGTGATATATATAATACTTTAATTATTTTTATATTAATATTTACAAAATACATTATATCTTTTGTCTACAAATTTCAAAAGAAGAAAGAAAAAGAAAAATGGAAATAAATAAATAAAAATTATGAATCAAAAAATCGATTTAAATGTGATAAAATGGTAAAAAGAGAGAGAGAAACAAAAATGAAGTTTTATCATTACCTTGTCCAAGTTAATCTTTGTAGCTGGGAACCATTTGCCAACGAACACTACTACTGGCCTTCCTTGACGATCTACACCACTTTGATAAAGGCAACCAATTCCGGAAACCTCAGTAAGATCTTCCGTTTTTGCTCTTCTCAAAAGTCTCTCGTACCTGTATGAAAAGAGGAAGAAAAAAAAAGAAAAAGTAAATAAATAATTAAAGATAGATAAATACAATAAATAAATGAGAAGTATTACTAATCTTAAGCTGTTATTATTCTCTTTTTTTTCTTTCTTTCTTTCTTTCTTTCTTTCTTTTTTTATGCGTACTATTATAACGACAATCTTGTCGAAAATTCATCACTTCGGGTCTGTCGAGTAAAACTTACTTTTTCATTATTCATTTATTTAGAAAAAAAACAAGAAAAATGAAACTATATCGTTAGGTCAAACGAAACAAGGTCATTTTATAATTCTTAAAAAGGAACAATAAAAAAAAAAAAACTCCCCCCACTGTCGGCAGATTCATTTTATTTTTGTTCAAAATTTTGATATTGGAATTATTAAAATTGCGAAAGAAAAAAAATAAACAAAGAGGACAAAAAAGGAAAACAAAAAAAAAAAAATGATCATTTCTAAATTTTTCATTTTGTAAATTATCAACGTCAATATACAATTATTATCATTGTAAAAACAAGTAATGATCTCTCATTAAATTACCAGACAAGGATGACAATTATATATCTTTATTTTAATTATCATTAAACCTACTTTAAAACTTACGCGCTTAAATGTATCGAAAAAAAAAAAAAATAAATAAATAAATCTGATGAAAATTATTATCCCTAAATGATCGTCGTAAAATATAAACAAATTAAAAATATAATCAATCGTACGAACGAAAGGATTTTTTATTTTTTTTCAAAAATGAGTTTAACAACAGTTCTCTTTGTTAAAATGTTACATACTTTTGTTAGAAAAAGAAACAAAAAACAAAAAACAAAAAAGAAGAAAATTTTATTCAAATTAATGGAAAATATTATGGTAGAGAATAATTAATCTTACGAGGTACGAATTTTCTCTGAAATGATTACAAAATATTATCAAAGTCTTTGACGTAACAATGAAAGCCGTAAATATTTCGTATTCGTGACAGGATTATTGTGTATCACGTAAGTCGTTGCATACTTTTCAAAAAAAGAAACGACAAAAAGATAAAGTTCTAGCGAATCATTGTATTAGCTGCAATCATTTTAATAAATGTCAAATTGAAAACATTCAAACGTATATTCAATCTGTAAAATAATATCGAATGTAATAAATTAATTCAATTTGTTTATATTTATTGTTATGTACATATGAAAATAAAACACAATAAAATAAAATAATATCTATAGCAATTTAAATTTTTATATACAGGATGGAGGAGTAAATTTTTTCGATTTTTCGAAAAAATTCCAAAAGAATCAAACTTGATTTTTTTCCATTCTTCTTTTTTTTTTTTATTTTTTTCGTTAATCATAAAATTTCTTCTTGATCGTAAAATTTTCTGTAAAAACAAAAATACACAACGAAATAATATTCTTCCTTTTCTTTTTTTCCTTTAGGAAATAATTAAACGTATTCGTAAAATAGAAAATATTTCTTGATAAATCATATTTTCTAAAATTTTTGAACCTTTAGATAATTATTACAAAATTATTAAAAACGATGAGGAAAGAATGGAAAAGATTTTTTTTTAATTTATTTAACTTCAAAAATTAAAATTTATTTCATGATAGAGCAAAATGATGTTCAATGTGAGATGTGTTTGAGTATAAAAAAAAAAAAAAAAAGAAAAAAAAAATTGATTTTGCAAGACGAATCTTTAACTATGATCCCAGTTGATTCAACGCTGTAATTATTCCAATTACTAATTATGTACAAGTTAGATCAAGTTATGAGAATTGTACGAATAATGTTCCTTTTTTTTTTCTTTTCGTCTTAATTTTTTTCTTTTCTTTTTTTCATTTTCTTTACGCGATAAAGTCCATCGAAAAGAAGAATACTTCGAAAAAAGAAAAAAAAAAGAAAAAAAAACACAAGCAAAAAATAACGGAAGTAGAGTATCATTGTGTGTACTTTAATTACTGAAACAATTAATGTTCCACTACACGTGATACATTTGATTTTCATTTCCTGATCCACACCTATATATATATATATATATATATATATATATATATATATATATATATATATACATATATTTATTTATTTAGTTTTTGTAGTTTCTAAAAAAAATTATTTAATATAGATGCAATGATAAACTAGATACCAAATATATATATATATATATATATATATATATATATATATATATATATACATATATATTAAGTAATAGTTAGTTTAAAATTCTAAAATCTATAGAAAGCATGGATATATCCTGTTCTGATAAATATTTAATACAATCTATATACTTTTGCTCTACTTGAACCATTTACCTTGTTTTATATACATACAAAAAAAAAAATATATATATATAAAGCATAGGTATCTATGTTCCTTTACATGAAATGTAAGACGCATCAAGTAGGTCGTAGAGAAGAGAAGTATGTACAATGCCATAATTGCATATAAAGCAAACGTATTATTGTTTAACATGGTATTAACTTACACATACGAAACTTATCGAATCGTTCTGACGAATATTTACATTTTCATTCAAGGTAATTTCGTGTTCTTCCTTCGTTTTTTTTTTTATTTTTATTTTTTTTTTTTTTTTTTTTGATAATCTTCAGTGCGACAACGTTTTTCATATTAACGCGTATTTAATGTTGATCAAGGTGAAATATAATAGCAATGCTTTATCATTTAAAGATTTATTTAACAGTATGTTTATCTTATATGTTAATATTGAAATATTATATATAATTGAAATTGTCAGATATTTCATTGATACCAATAAGTAATGACGAAATAATTATATTTAAATCAATAAATAAATAAATCAACAATGTTACTTTCTTTCCTACTTATTTTTCTTTTTCTTTTTTCTTATTAGAAAATTTCAACATAAAAAAAACTTACTCATCATTATATATTATATTATATTATATTATATTATATTATATTATATTATATTATATTATATTATATTAATTATTTGATTGAACTTTTATACATACCGATAACATATACTATACTTTACAATTTATTGTTATATTATTCCGCATTGTATTATTCGTTTAGATATAAAATATTAAATGTTTCATAAATATTTTATAAATCAAATCTAATATTGTCGTTTAATATGAACATTAGAATATCGATTATTATTCTAAATTTGCAAATTATATTCTATCGTTTATTTAGATGAGAAAAAAAACGGAGAACGAAAAAAAAAAAGAAAAAAAGAAAAAAAAAAACCAGAATCAAAAATGTCTACACAATTTCTTTTTTGATCAATATCCAATATTATTATCGAATCAGAATACGCAAATTCATTTCTCATTATAAATTCCGATCTCTTATGAAGAATTCAAAATTTCTAAATTTGTAAATCAAATCGATTCGAGTTCACGAATAATTCGATTGATTCGACAAATCTAAAATTAGACGCAGTGTACGTAAACGAGAAATACACAGGGGATATGCGCATGTGTTACGTATTTACGTATCTACATACGTATGTGACGTATACGAACTACCACGAATTTCAATTACACCACATTAGTCATTATAGTCTCTCTCTCTCTCTCTCTCTCTCACTCATTCTTATTTTGAATTATCATTCTCTCTATATTATATACAATTTCTGAAAATTATGATTATTAATATTAAATAATAGAAGCGAAATATATGACCCATTCAAAAATAAACATTATTTGCTAATCATTCGTTCGAATCGAAACGAAAAAAAAAAAAAAAGAAAAAAATAAGAAGGGAGAAAAAAATAATAAAAAGAAAAAAAAAAGAAAAAAAAATTAGAAAGAAAAAGAAAACAAAAAGAAAGAAAGAAAGAAAGAAAGAAAATATCCTTCATATTAATTACACTTATCTTCTGTAATTATATCATCATATTACTTTTCCATATCAATTGTACGTATATCATTTACTTTCTTCCATATACGTCTATATAATGCGACAGAACGCAACTACCAATCGCAAACGTGGTTGATAACGCAGAGAATATCGATTACACCCCCCGTTGCAGAAGTCAAATAATATCTTATCAAATCTTCTAGTCGGATATTATAAAGAATAAGAGAAATTGAACGGAAACGAAAGAAATAAAATACGAAACGAAACAAAACAAGGCAAAACAAACAAACAAACAAATATTCACAATAAAAATGATAATACACATATATATATATATATATATATATATATATATATATATATGTATGTATGTATGTATATAAATATAAGGACGAATAATTTCAAAGGATATTTTTGAAAAATTGTTAAGACAAAAAAAACAATAAATAAATAAATAAATAAATAAAAAAAGAAAAATAAAACGAAGAAGAAATTCCAGCGCAGAGATATAAACACATTCGGAGAATATAATTTCACAAATAATTCGCGTAAACAGCTAAGAAATAATAATAATAATTATAATAATAATAATAATAATAATAATAATAATAATAATAATAATAATAATAATAATAATAATAATAATAATAATAATAATAATAATAATAATAATAGAAGAAATACGAGGAAAACCAAATATTTAAAAGATATGTATATATAAACGAATACAAAAACACGTGCGATTATATCGACACCTAATGTCCGCATTGTGTTTGTGTCCTTGATCCGTGACTCAAAAATTATAAAAGAAAAAAAAAAGAAGAAAAGAAAATGGAGAGAGAGAGAGAGAGAGAGAGAGAGAGAGAAAGTGAGTTTTGTCATTAAAATATCACAGTAACATTCACATAATACGCACCGGTCTTCGTCCTCGATCACATCCACCATGTCAATCATGACCATTTTTTGGTAATACAAAAATCGTTTCTTTTAAAATCTCCCTCTTGCACCACAGTCTCAATAATATATATATATATATATATATATAAATATATATATATATATATCTTCTTACACAATGTCTCTTGTAATATTTTTCTTCGTCGATAATTATATCAAATTTAAAAATGCCTACACACACATAGATACAAACACATATATATAATATATATATATATATCACCACATATGTATATATATATATATATATATATATATATATATATTATAATATAAAATATCGTGTAATATTATATATATAAAAATGTCGTAAAAAATATAAAAATTTTCTAATCTTTTCAATACAAATATATATATATATATATATATATATATATATATATATAAAATAAAAAAAAAAGTGAATAACGAAATAAAAACTCAAGTATTATTTGTTCGATTAATAATAAACACTAATAATTAATAATAATATATAAATCGACGAACGAAGAGAAACACAGATAAATACATAGGTAGGGATAAAAAGAGAGAAAGATAGAGATATAAAGAGAAAGAGTGACAGAGAGAGAGAGAGAGATAGAGAAAGAGAGAGAGAGAGAGAGAAAGAGAAAGTAACGCGGCAATTCCGCGCGACGGTTCGTAACGAACTGAATCGGTTTCGTTGAAAGACGCCGTTGAAATTCACTCCCGTGTGACCGCGACGATCAGAACTACGAGAACGACAACGACAACGACGAACGACGTCGTATCATTTCGTTTCGTTTCGTTTCCTTTCGTTTCCTTTCGTTTCATTTCGTTTCCTTTCGTTTAGTTTCGTTCGTTACTTTGGTGGGCACGCGCTTTTGTCAATAAGCGTCACGGCGCCTGCTCGAGACGTCGTTAACTACATACGTATTTATGTACGTACATACGTGTATATATATATGTTTCTAACGAATGAATGTGTATATAACGATATATATATATATATATATATATATGTATGTATGTATGTATGTATGTATGTATGTATGTACACACATATATATATATGACGTGACGAAAGATACTTGCATGATTCAATATTTGTTTCTGCGGTTTTCTCTCTCTCTCTCTCTCTCTCTCTCTCTCTTTTTTTTTCTTACTTTAAGTAGTGGAGAATAAAGGAATGGGTGATAGAGGTCAGAAGACTAGTCGGTCGGTTTTTCGTTTATCTTTTTCTTTTTTTTTTTTCTAATTCTCTTTTTTTATAATCATTCTACTTTCGGAAGAAGTCCCACGTGTGAGTCAATAATCGATCATACTGTTTCTATTAATTTTTTATTATATCTCTTTCGAGTAATACTTTTTGTCTTCTTTCCTTTCCTTGTGTTTCTTTTTCTTTTACTTTTCTTTTTTTTTTTGTTTCTACGAAAAGCTCTTTTGTTTGTTAATGAGTAAGTTTAAAGTAGGTAAGTTTGAAATAAATATACACTTAAGCATTAACCCAAATTATTAAAAAGAGTAAAGAGCAAGGTGATTGATTGTTTTTTTTTCCTTTCCTTTTTTCAATGACGTTCATCTAAGTACTTTTTGAACCAGTTCTTAGGAACTTTTAATCGATCTAGGAATTTTTGACTCTAACTCCACACACCCTTTCTATTTCTATCTAAACTAATTCTCCCCTTTATTTACTTTTATTTCTTGTAGTAATATTTCATACAACGAGTTTGTTCTAATTCTTTATCAAACTTTCTTCACAGTTCTTATATATATATATATATATATATATATATATATATATATATATATACATATAACTATATATATATGTGTGTGTGTGTGTATATATATATGACTATGTAAATATATGTAAGTTACATTAAGATCAAGACTGAGAATTTTAGGTCAAGGAATTGTTTTCATAAAAACCGGTTTTTAACAAGAATAAAAAATAAAAAATAAATAAAAGAAAAAAGAATAAGAAAGAAAGAAAGAAAGAAAGAAGTCGAGGATAAATAATCCTATTATGATTTACCTTGAAAATTTTAATATTTATAACAAAAAAAAATATATATATATTAAATTCAATAAAAATTCATAATAGTTCGTATTCATATATATATGTTTCTTTTTTTTTTCTTTAAATAACACGTGATATACCTAATTATATTATTTATATTTTTGTATATCCCCCTTCCCCAATCCCTTCTTCTAGCCTCAAAAAAAAAGAAAAAAAGAAAGAAAGAAAAACAAGAGAGATATTTTCAAGAAGAATTTTTAAATAAAACATATATAGAAGAAAGAAATAAAAAGAGAGAAAAAAAAAAAATAAAAATAAAAATAAAATCAAAATTCAAATATCCATAGATATTTGATTTTAATGAAAAATCATTTATGTTAAAGTAGAACGATTTAGGAATAATCCATAGAGATGAGATACTATTATTGACTAGTTGCTTATACGTTCGAGGTCAGAGGGAGTGACCTAACATGAGTTTCAACCTATCATCCTATAGGAACAACTCGAGATGTCCTATTTCTTTTTCCCTCTCTCTCTCTCTTTCTCTTTTTCTCTTTCCATCAATAAAATTCTATCATTATTTATCATGAAGTGACTAATAATATTCGCAAAAAAAGAAAAAGAAAAAAAACAAAAAGACGTAACATACACATAATTGTACATACTCATATCTTCATAGATAAGCAAGGAAAAAGCAAAGGCAAAAAGAAGGAAAAAAAAAAAAAAAAGAAATTAAATTTTCAATAAGAATTGTTAAACAAATAAATGAATGAGTAAATAAATAAATAAATAAAAAAAAAAAAAAAATAAAAGAAAATAAAAAAAATTTATAAAAATAAAAATAAAACCGATAGTCAAATAATAATCATATTTGTTCACGATGAAAATACATTAATATTAAAGTAGAACGATTTACGAATAATCCATAGAGATGAGAGACTATTATTGACTGCTTATACGTTTGAGGTCAGTGGGAGTGACCTAACATGACTTGCCACCTATCCTTTGGGAACAATTCAAAGTGTCCTATTTATCTCTCTCTCTCCTCCTCCCTCCCTTATTCTCTCTCTCTCTCTCTCTCTCTCTCTCTCTCTCTCTCTCTCTCTCTCTCTCTTCTATTTATCCTATTCTTTGAAATGAAATAACCACTCTTATCTTATATCGAGATCGAGGACGTATATGATACAGGAAATGCAAACGTAAGAATACACTTATGCAGCTTGTTTGTATTAAAATTGCTTGCCAAATGTAAACACACTTGAACGTTTTCTTAGTAATCGATGACTCATTGAGAATAATTTAGCTATGAAGATATTAATGTATTAAGAGAATGTGTTAATGGAAACGTAAAAATCAAGATTAGTTATAAGCTTCGTTCTATTAAAACGTTAGATAATATAATATGAACGTTATCGTTTTGTTCACGTTTTTTTTCCCTATCTATGATTAATATGATTAATATGATTAGTATTTTTGATACGTCGTTAATCCTCTATAATCCAAGTTATTGTTTGTTTGTTTACAAAAACAAAAATTATATTATTTATATATATATATATATATATATATATATATATCTATTAATTATATATATTTATTTATATACCATACTTAATATAGATTGTTAATTAATAATTAATTATAATTTGCCATAATGTATTTAATATAGTGTATTATAATTAAACATATAATTTACTCAGTATAATATACTATACTTTGTTTAATTCACAAACATATATATATATATATATATATATATATATATATATATATATATATATATATGTATATATAGTAACAAAATAATTGTTATATTAATAATAGTAATAGATATAATATATTAGTAATAGATAATAGTAATAGATAATATAATATAATAGTAATAGATATAATATATTCAGTATAGTATATTTATTATAATAAAGCTGTAGCATAATATAATTAATATTTATAATTATATTCAAAAGAATAATTTCTTTTTTTTTTTGTTTTATTTTTTATTTTATTTATACTGTACTAATTATAACTTAAATTAACAAAAAGAAAAAGAAAGAAGAAAAAAAGAAAAAACAATCTTATGACAATAAAATGAAATAAAAAGAGAATTTAAAAATTACGTACGTTGCATTATAGAGGATTACATTTCGAATACATTTAGCAATATTATTTTTGCACATAATGGCAATTACGTCGTTAGATAAGATAATGATGTTACTATTCTTGGGCGTGTACTATTTCGTTTACGTGACTTTTGAGTCATATCAGTTGTTAGTAAGAAGAATTAAATTTAAGAACGTCGTCATCACCGATCAACAAACATCATTTTCTTAGGTGTAGAACAAATCTCGGTAATACGTTCCATAATTCATTTTTTACAATACTTCTGTTTGATTTTCGAGATAAATCTATTTAAGATCTTTTTTTTAAATCAATTATGTTACTATCGTTACAATCATATTTATATATATATATATATATATATATATATATATATACACGCGTATATATATATATATATATATATATATATATATATACACGCGTATATAGAGTGGGCCAAAAGTTCTTAAATGATATTAAATACCATTTTTTTTTTTTTTTTTTTTCATATAGCAAAGTTAATAAATAAACTTAGTGAAATTACAAATCTAAATGAAAGTCCAAAAAGTTCAATAAAAAAAGAAAAAGAAAATTAGAGAGAGAAAGGAATTGATTTTTAATATTTAGTTTAAAAACTTTTCATCATATAATTAAGAATTTTTGACGAACTTCTTATACGAACGATGATTACAACGGTATAATAATTTTTCTTATAAATATTATATCCATTTAATTAGAATGACTAATTACTAACCTTTCCTTTTGTTGCATTTGTTTTATCATGATATCAGCAAGTGGATCGGTAATTGATCTCTCTCCAAGAAGCCTTTGCCTATCCAAATCACCTTGCATTTGTGCAAATGCATGTTCACCGATATTAACAGATGTCTCCAATTGCGCAGAAAGTTCTACGGTTTCTTCGTCGTCTGAAAATAATACGCATGGTTTATTTTCTTTTTTTCTTTCTTTTCTTTTTTCCTTTTTCATTTTTTTTTCTTTTCTATATATATATATATATATATATATATATATATATATATATATATATATATCTCGATTATAATGATTCTTACAGATAATAATAAGCGTGTGTCATTAGCGATATTAATTGTTTTCACCATTTGTCATTTCTACTCTAATAATTGGTTATAATTAACAGTGAATGAATTTTTTTTTCCCCCCTTTTTAATCATAAAACACAATGTGCGTGACGATCGAGATATCAACGAATTACAACAAATGACATAACTTTACGTATAATGTGACAGGTAATCAATGTGTGTATCACGATCATCTCATATAGAACATATAGTTATTAGATGGATGGAAATATTTTGTAAAAAAAGAAAAAGAAGAAGAAAAAAAAAAGAAAAGAAAAGAAATAATTAACCCTTTTGTTTGTATCTGTGAGAGGTTCTCAAGGACACCCTAGATAAACCTTAAGCTCAAACAATTTGCTCGTCGCACGATTCATGAATTCTTTATTTCCTTCTTTTATTTTTTTCTCATAATGTCATTGAAATTGCATTTCTAAATCTATCGATTATTATTATTACTATTATTATTATTATTATTATTATTATTATTATTATTATTATTATTATTATTATTATTTCCAAGATTTCAAAGAATATATAGTATTTTTTTCAAAATCAAAATCATTCGTTATAGTATAAATGATAGTCGTTCAAAGGGTCTGAGATGTGTAGTATAAATCTCAAATGCACTATTTGAAATTATTTTTAAAGTGTTGACAAATTAGGTTGAAAAATATCTTTGAACGGATAATTGTTTCGTATTGAAATATATAGGGCGTGTCAATGGTTTCCAATTGATTTTTAAAAAAGGACGCTTAGATAAATACTTCTGTCCGTTTTCTTTTTTTTTTTTTTGGATCACTCTATATGTAATATTTAATATTAATTTTCTCTTTGAGACATAAGAACGTTTGAAAATAAATAATATAATATGATAGCTTTCTCTCTCTCTCTCTCTCTCTCTCTCTCTCTCTCTCTCTCTCTCTCTCTCTCGATCAAGAGTTCTTCGCATAGAAATCGAATAATAGTATCTATTTCTAGAGCTTTAAGGTCCTATACTCGTCCCGATTCGATCGACTAATTCGATACCCATCCAAGTAATGCACAGAGCCATATATATTTACCGAATGACCCACTTAAAACGGTATGATCGATTCCCAACGGTTGCCCTGATTTGAACTTGAACCTTTGAAAAAAAAAGAAAAAAAAAAAAAAAAAAAAAGACAGAAAGAAAGAAGAGAGAGAGAGAGAGAGAGAGAGAGAGAGAGAGAGAAAATAAAAACGGAAAAAAATCTAAATGATTCTCTAAGCACTTATATATGTACAATGTTTGAACGATGACACTTGATGATATCGTCGAATGATAAAACAATCGACATATGATTTAAACCTAAATTCTATTATCCCAAATATTATTTCATCATGTTACCTATCCCATTTTGAATGTTTATTAATTCATTTTATCATTCTATTCTATCATTTACAAAACAATGATAAATATCCAAAAAGATATATTTCGATCTAATATCAATTTAATTCAATGGAAATTATCAGATTGTTACCATGTAAAGCGTGTTGAGGATTGTCAATAATTCTAATTTGACGATCGGGTAACAATGGTTCACCATCGGTTCCGCCTATATCGATTGGTAATTGCCAGCATGCGTTGTCCTGTTCCGCCAAATTTCTTGGAAAATATAACGGGAGAATTATTTCGTATATACCGAGGTCACAGGCTTCTAGAACGAGGATTATACATGTCAGAGAGTCTGAATATTGCTCCAAAAACCTTCTTATCGTTCCTACAATGAAATATAATTTTTATATATATATATATATGTATATGTATATGTATATGTATATATATTTATTTATTTATTTAATGATTTAATCAAAATTATTACCAAAGAATTTATTAATCTCCGATTGAGATTACTGTTATTATTATTATTATTATTATTATTATTATTATTATTATTATTATTATTATGATTATGATTATGATTAGATTTTAAATGATATTCACGTACTAAGTGCTATATGTGCTCCTGCATCAGGTGGATAATTTCTTCTCACTGAATTAATCACTGGCAAAGCGATACTACGTAGTCCAAGCTCTCTTGATTTTTGTAATACATTTCTGTAAATAGAAAAGAAAAGAAAAAAAAAAAAAAAGAAAAAATAATAAAAATAAAAAAATTACATTGACAAATATTTAATAAATATTTAGAAAATATTTCTTTTTTCAAATTCAACAAATAACAATCTATAGAAAATCGACAATCATATAATTCTATTTCATTTTTGATCAGTATTTCTTTTTTATTAATCAATGATAATATATTTTTATTGTACAATAAATGATCGTTATATGTAAACATTTGGATTTATTATAAATAATTTAATTTCAAAAGTGCCTTTTGAATTGTCCAATTTATATTACTTTATATTAATATATCATCATAAATATTAATCGTTATAAAATGTATAAAGATATACTGATTCAAAAATAATAAGGATAATTATGAAAATGATCAATAGTCATATTATATATATATATTTTTTTTTTCACTTCTCAAGAGATAAATAGATATTTTGTGATATTTTAATTTGAATTATTGAAAAATTACTTTTCCACAATGACAAACAATTGGAAAAGCGAGTGTATTTGTCTCTCTCAAAAAAAAAAAAAAAAAAAAAAAAAAAAAAGATAAATAAATAAATAAAAAAATTAATAATTCTTTTATGTAATTGAAAAAATTTCGTTTAAATATTTATTTTTAATATCTCCAATGACTCATACTATCTTTCATGATCACCGTTCAAGTTGATAATCGATTGATTTTTTTTTCTTTCTTTTATATATATATATATATATATATATATATATATATATATATTAATACATAAATAATAATATCGTACCTGTAACAACAATGCAATGTGTTCTGAGCTGCTGTTTGATATTTGATATTGTAAAATGGGCCAACCGTATGAATGATAAACCGTGCGGGTAAGCCGTGTCCTTGAGTAACTCGGACTTCACCGGTTTTACATTCTGCAAAAAAAAAAAGAAAAAAAAGAAAAAATTGTTATTATAGATTTAAGGATATCTAAAGTATCCGATTGGTCGGTCGGACGTAATATATCGATTAACAATAATCGTTTAATATTATATAAAATGCTAGCCTTTAATATTTATTTATCAAGTTGCTTAACTCATCTAACTGTCAATCTAACTAACGTTTATAAATAATCATTTATTTATTATCAATGTTTTTTCTTTTTCTTTTTTTGCTTTTTTTTTTTGTTCAATATATTTATATCTTATTATTTGACTTTAATCAAATTAATAATTTACTTATGAAAAAACAAGAAAAAAAAATATATATATATAAATATATGTTATATTCTCTCTTTTTTTTTATTTTTATAACAATTAAATAAATTATTTATTGAAGAAAATTATTAATATATAAATATTTAAAAATCTTATACGTCAATAAAAATAATATAATTTGTTTATTAATATGTCTGTTTTCTTTTTATTCTTTTCTTTTTTTTTTTTTATTTTTTTGATTTTAAATTTTACGAACAATTTTATGTATAATTAATGAATAAATAAATTTTGTACGAGGATTGTTTTTCTTCTTCGTTGAAATGAAATGAAATGAAATGAAATGAAATGAAATGAAATGAAATGAAATGAAATGAAATGAAATGCGTTATCAAAGCTAGACGCACACCTTTTATTTCGTTATAAATTTCCATCTTAAGTGCTGACCCTGCACGATCGAATATTCTTTGGCACATGATGCTATTTTCGTCCATTGTCTCGTTTGTGGAGTTTATCACGGCATCCACTTGTAAAATGGATATATCGCCAGTCCTAAAAAAGAAATATAAAAAATGTAATATATATATGTGTGTGTGTGTGTGTGTATATGTATATATAAAACATTAAATGCCAATACTTCTACCAATTTTGATTATTTCGCTGAAAAGAATTTATATAGAATTAATTAAAAAAAATAACAAAAAAACAAAAACAAAAAAAAAAAAAAAAAAAAAAAAGAAAAAGAATAGCATTGAAATAAAATAATATCTTTTATATAAAAATTATTATTATTTTTTCTGTTTCTTTCTTTTCTTTCTTTTTTTTTTTTTTTTTTTTTTTTTGACCGACTACATTTTTTTCTACTACCAATTATTTTCCTCCGCATACTAATCATTTTCTTTTTTCTTCTATCATTTAATTTATATACTCCATATAAACATAATATAAATATTACATGGGTATTAATTTTTAATGTATAAATAATAATAATTTGTTTAACAAAATCAATCGTAGATGCGTTCAAATGAATTCCGATGGATTAGATAAATATAGAATGATAATAAATGTTGAAAGAAAATTATTATAATCAATCCTCACTTTTTAGATGAATCGTTTTATTTTTCTTTTTTTTTTTTTTTTTTTTTCTATACAATTTAATTATATTATATGGAAAAATTACAAAATATAATACAAGTAAATATTATGTTAATAATAATTTTCGACAATAATATTTGCTTATATAATTGAATAATATCATATGTCAAATGGAATATATTGAAATAAAATAATAAATGTACCATAATGCAATTTTGTTGTTAAGTGCAGGTTGACATGGAAATGGACTAATGGTGTGATGACTCGGTTCATCGATAGAATTCGAATAGTCCGTGAATCGATGTTGGACAGGAAAATCGGTCCATTTTTTTAGTGCACTTATGTCGACGACATCCGGGGCGATACGCAACGGTTCCATCAGCCTCATTCAGCTGAAAGCAATACGATTACGTTACTTCCATTGTGTATACAATGTTCCTTTTTATTCGCACTATTTGCGGTTTATTGGTAATAATTAAATAAACAATCGAGATAAAGAAAACAATTTCTATTTATTTCAAGTCTACATCTTCTTTTTTTTTTCTTTTTTTTTTTAACGACAAAGAACAAAGAAAGAAAAAAAAGGAAATAAGAAGAAAAAAAAAAAATAAAAAATACGAAAAAGGAACAAAATTCATTTCAATATATCACAATATTGAACGGATACATTGATCAAATAAATTATTAATAAATATATATACATATATATATATTTTTTTTTTATATTATTAAATATATATATTTATTTATATATATAGAAAATATTTCATATATATATATATATATGAAATATTTTCTTTTTCAAGACCGGAAAGTCAAGACCGAAAAATGCTTTTGGTGTACGTTAGGTTCTAAAAATAAACAGCTTTATCGATGAAAATATAGGTCATATACAGTAGATATGTACCTGTATATATACGTATGTAGAAGAGAGAGAGAGAGAGAGAGAGAGAGAGAGAGGGAGGGAGGGAGAGAGGCAGGGAGGGAGAGGGAGAGTAAAATACCGAAGGACATGGCCCGGAGGAACAATTGAATTTTCTCAAATTATTCTCTGTTCCGTGCGTTTTCGTTTCCGCGTACGGTCAAACTTTTATACTTGCATATAGATCCAAGTGAATACACACACACACACAAACACACACGCATGTACGCACACATACACACAAACACACACGTACGCACGCACACATACATATGTATACATGTATAGAAAGAGAGAGAAAGAGAGGGAGAGAAAGAGAGAGAAATAGTAAGAGAAACAGTAAAAGAAAAAGAGAGAAAGAGAGAGAAAGAAGAACATAGAAGTTATATAGGATATAGGCTCCCCTATAAAAGACAAGGAGACAGAACGACTGGCGCCGTCTGGCCTAACGCCGATCCTATACCCTCTCACGCAACCAACCCTTCCAGTTCATAGTATAAAAGAGAGGATCGTCGACCTCAGGTTTTTATAGTATATTCGAAATAATCTTCTTAAATGTTTAAATACGTACGAGAAATCGACGTTCACATTTACAATAGTCATATGACGTGCTAGCGCACTTACGCGTGTTGCAACTAAAATTGATTGGTATAACGTATGCGTTGTTAATATATATATATACATATATATATATAGATTGTTCTTTATTTCTTTCTATTTTTTTTTTCTTTTCTTTTTTCTTTGGTATATCTTTTATGATATCGTTAAGTTTATAATCGACGATAGTTCTTGAAAATATTTATTTTACTGATAAAAATAGATAGAGAGAGAGAGAGAGAGAGAGAGAGAGAGAGAGAGAGAGAGAGAGAGAGATGAGATGAGAAAGAATGTCATAATAATATAATAATAATATTAATGGGAATAGTAATAGTATTATGATAATATTATTATTTTAGTTATAATGATAATAGTAATATCACGTTACTAAATAATAATGTATTATTATTTTTTATACTTGGATATATTACATAGAATATATATATATATATATATATATATATATATATATATATATATATAATGAAGATACAATTATTAATAATAATATGTAATGAATGTATGTAATTAATGAAGAAATGATTAATTAATAAATAATAGTATTTTGAATTGAAAAGTGATAAAAAGAAAAAAGAAAGAAGGGAGAAAAATGTAAAAGTAAGTCAGAAGTTTATTTCGTTATATAAGAATACTCATTGATGAACGATTTAAAAAATGCGAATTATCGTTCTATCGTTCATTCGTTCGTTCGTTCGTTCGTTCGTTCGTTCGAGAGAATTATCTTTGTATGAATCATTAAGATTAGATTAAGAACGGCAAGCTTTTGCCGAATGAAAATCACGAATCGTTTCAGTTGAATCACTTCAAACGAACGACGATAGCTTTAAGGATTTTCTTCGATGGATAAAAATTGAATTATCATGAAGAATCTGCCAGAGCGAGTTTCATCTAATTCGTGAATTTTCAAATGTATCTAACGTTAAAGTGCCATTATAAATTAAAAGAGGAATCATGCAATATCTATTCCACTACGATGTTTACTATCTAATTTATAATATATCCACAAATATTTCTATATAAATTAGAAAAAGAATTTTATATACATATATATATATATATATATATATATATATATATATATAATTTATTCAATTATTTATATAATCTTTATTTAGGTATATATAATTTATTATTAATCCATACTTATTTATATTTCTATAGAAAATTAGAATTATATGTATAAATATATCCAGGTATATATATATATCCATTATATAATATAATTTATTGAATTATTTATTTAAACTACATATATAATTTCTATTGAATCTTTCTGTTTCTGTATTTAAAAAAAAAAAAAAAAAAAAAAGATCAAAAAAAAATTTGTTAAACGTTCAACATATACGAAAATAATAATTAATAATCTTTTTCATAATATCACGAACTATACGTGAATATAATAATTAAATGGAAGAGCTACATTGAATTCGGCTTTTTATCGATTTACTCGTAAAATGGGACATCTTTGACGGATTAACGTGAGCATCAAGGTGACGTGATCGTCGAAAGTAATAGATTTTTTTCGAACTTATACACGTCTATTCCTATTGAATTGAACTCCTCGTCAATGTTTCTTTTCCGTGTCACATAAAATAGACGATAATATCTTTTACTTTCGTTCCTTCTTTCCTTTTTCTTTTTTTTCTTTTTTATTTTTTTTTTTAACTTTTTCTCTTTCTTTTACAACAAGCGTATGATTGATCACTAACCGAGTTATAAATAAATAGAAATTCGGATAGAAGTTCGAAATTATATAAAAAAAAATATATATATATATTGTTAAATTTTTTATAACAAAATTTATTTAAACGTTTCTTTAGTATGAGTATTTTAATGTGTACATGTTTGTATGCAAGCTCAGTTTTTCTGTTGATAAACATAAAATTGAACTTAACTCCATATACATGGCGAATTGAAAATGCTGATCGTAGTTAAAAAAAAAAAAAAAAAAAAAAGAAAAAAAAAGAAAAAAAAAAAGAAAAGAAAAGAAAGAAAAAAAAGAAAGAGGAAAAAGATACAAAATAAAAAGAAAAAAGAGAAAGAAGGCAAAAAGGGGAAAAACAATAAAATAAAAAAAAAAAATAAATAAATAAATAAAAAAATAAAAAATAGATTAAGTTTCTCCTTTGAACGTGCGCTTGCAAAAAATATTTTTTTACAAGCACATTACTTTATCGAATTCCACTGCGTCAGCTCAAAACAAGTATGCACTTCTCCTATCTGAAACAAGCTCTACAATTTTTCTTTTGTATACGTGTCTCTCTCTCTCTCTCTCTCTCTCTCTGTGTGTGTGTATGTCTCTTCTGACATCATTTCTCCCCAACCCTCCTCCATCCACCATTTGAAATTTACTTTTCAAATTTTCATTCCAACGTATTATTCAAATATATTTCAATTGTACTTGAATTTTAAAGAGGGGGTAAAATAAATATGTAAAATATGTTATCCGTTTCAATATCTATTCCTCGAAAAATATTGTCAGATAAATTTATCGCGAAAAGTTATTTATTGGCAAATAACTTTTCGAATTGCTGAATAGAGTTCTTTTCCCTTTTTTTTTTTTTTTGATAAAGAAAAAAGAACAAAAAAAAAAAAGAAGAAAAGAAAAAAGAAATATGATAGAGAAGAAGACAGAGGGTGGAGAGGAGACGGGTGGGGGGTGGGAGACGGAGAAGGTCAAGGATTTACAAACGACTTCAAAATCGTATTATTATCGTTATCGAGATCTTTCGAGACAAGTCCATTTTTGTATTTCGTCACTTCTTTTTTCCTTCGTCAAATTATTAAAATTACAAGCACTAGCTCGCGAAAATACGAAATTGAAAAAGAACGAGGGTTAAAATATATCGAGGTGTGTGCAATTGATTTTGTAATAAAAAATCAATTCAACTAAGAGAACATATACGTTTTATCGGACGACAATTGCGATAGATAACGATTTGCTCTTTGGATAATTATCCGATCAATATTTTTCTTTTAATATCGATTTAAAATTCTATAAGAAGTCGTTGAAAAAGTAGAATGGCTTTGTCTAAATATTACACCTTTTTTATTCCTTCTTTTTTTCTTTCTCTTTTCTTTTCTTTTTCCCTCCCTCCCCCCTTTTTTTTTTTTAAAGGTTTCACACGAGATTAGATGACTCGCGTGCCAAGAGTTGTAGTAGAGCTATCCAATCGTTAGAAACCTTTAAAAAAAATGGGCACACACATGCACACTCTTTCGTTAACTGTGTATCTATGCAAATGAGAGAGGGAGAGAGACAGAAAAAGGGAAAAAAAGCTGAATTCTTTGCCCTCTCGACGAAGTGGCTTCCCTTGCATAGTTGTACGTCATTCGCAATTAGAAAGATCTTCAAAATGAGAAAGAGAGAGAGAGAGAGATAGATAGATAGATAGAGCGAGAGAGAGAGAGATAGAGGACTGCATTATTATAAAGCAATGTTCATTTAATTCAAAAGGTATTGAAAATAAAAAAAATAATACATATATGTTAAATGTGGATGATAAAAAAAAAACAAAAAAAAAAAAAAAAAAAAACAAAAAAAAAAACAAAAACAAAACAAAAAAAAAAGAAAAAAAAAAGGAACAAAACAAAATAAAACAATCTATCGTAGTTTTTAACTAAATGAAATGAAAACATTCGTGTTATCTTTTCTTTTCCAATACGTAAAATTAATTATCTGTTAGTAAGTCAAACAAAAAAAAAAACAAGAAAAAAAAAAAGAAAAAGAAAGAAAAAAGAAAAAGAAAAAGAGAAAAAATGTCCCGGAAAATGAAAGACATTACGATAAAATATTGGATAAAAAGAAGGAGAGAAAGAAAAAGAGAAAGAAAAAGAGAAAGAAAAAGAAAACAAAAAAGAAAAACAAAATAAAATATAATAACAAGAGAGCGAGCGAGTGAGCAAGTGAGTCATCGAACAGCTGATCGTGAAAAAAGAAACGCTATTTGACCCACATAAATTCTTGAAAGGAAGCAAGCAAGCAAGTAAGCACGAGACGAGCATGTGGACCTATACAACCTTCTCAGGAATGTCGACGAAAAAAAAAAAAAAAAAAAAAAAAAAGAAGAAAAGAAAAAAAGGAAGATCACGTCAGGTGTTTTTTGCCTGATATCCGATAGCAACCAAGTGGCTCTTTGCCTGTCTGGTTATAGCACGTTTGTGTCAGGTCAGTAATTGTTATCTTCGTACGTTATGTATAAATTATGTTTTTCTCATTTTTGAATATTAACAAACAATTACGATGAAAGAAACGTTCCACGATTTTTTCCCTTTTCCTTCTTTCCATATCTTTCATACATTTCTTTTCTCTCCTTTAATCCCTAAAGTATTCTCAAGTATCCAATACCAAAAGATGTTGTTACTCCTAATGAGAAATGTTCAATTAAAATTTTATTAGAATATCGAAGAAACGATATTCTAATTATCTCTCATTTATTTCCTTTTCTTTCTTTTTTTTTTCTTTTTTTCTTTTCTTTTGACTTTATATTATCTGCAAATTTTTATGATTTTGAAAAATCATATCGTTCCTTTCTTCGAGATATTATTCGGGCTTGTTGATTGGACGTGCTAGTCTTTACAAATTAGTCTTGTCTTCTTGTAATCTGATAAAAAATAAAAAAGAAAGAAAGAGAAAAAAGGTCTAAAATGTCTACGAAAAAATGGGGTAAAGAACGAGAGAGAGAGAGAGAGAGAGAGAGAGAGAGAGAGAGAGAGAGAGAGAGAGAGGAGCAGGAGGGGAGGGACAATGTAATTGATTTTTTAAAATCAATTAGAGACTTTTGGCCCGCCCCTATTATAATTAATAAAGAGAACTCGAAAGATCGATAATTAAGAATATTTTTGATTGGTTATTTTTTCTTTTTTTTCTTGTTTTTGTTTTCGTTTTAATACGTCAAAATCCAAGAAAGTATATATATATATATATATATATATATATATACATATATATGTATATATTGTTTAATTCGAAGAAGGTCGCGTTATAAGAAAGTCAAAAAATAAATTCGTTTTAGTTTTGATGGTGCAATGGTATGCAGTAAGTATACGATAAGATATTTTTCATAATACAAGAATTGGTGGAACACAAGCAGCCACCTCTGTAAAACCGGCTAAGGTGAGTGGCGTTTTGAGAATCCACTTAAAAGCGTCGAGCAAAAAGCGTCGAGCAAAAAGCGTTACCATGAGTCTCGGAGAACGACGACAGCTTCTTTGGACTAATTGGAGAACGGTCGGAAGCACGAACGCGTCTAACTCTCTAACGTTAATTGCGTACTGTCATCGAGCAATATTATTTTTTCTTCCTTTTTCTCTTTTCAATTTTTAACATTTTTTTTTCTTTTTTCTTTTTTTTTTTAAATAAATTATCTATAAAAAAATTGACATATTATTATTATCATTATTATTGTTGTTGTTGTTGTTGTCATAACTATTACAACTATATATACATATATATTTATTATAATTTTAAATGATAATTTTATCATATATCAATATACATTATAATATTATAATTATATCAAAATTAAAAAAAAAGATATATATATATTTATATTATAAATAAATAAATAAATAAATAAATAAATAAATAAATAAATGTATATAATTATAATGATAATTATCGTAACAATTGTATGATTAGAATTATATATAACAATGATATTATAATATAATTTATATATATTATAGTTGTAATATTTTTTTATCAATATATATTAATATTACAATGATATATTTTGAATGTTTCTATGTTGGTTGTTAATCTATAATCATTTAATAATAATAATAATAATAATAATAATAAAAATAATAATTGTATTGTATAATAAAATTAAATACGTTGAAATAATAGATAAGATTTTTATTAAAATATTATTAAATTGATAATATGTAATAATTTCATATCACTACTGAATAAGAAAGTTCACTTTTATCGGATAGATTTTATCTTCGTGTACTACACAATTTTGCTCAAGCAATGTGTAGTTTAATTTAAAATCGTTTAATTCATTCCATCGATAATAGTATCCATTCTGGTCTCCCCAAACTATGCGCATTATTGTTGCGAATTAAATTTACACTTTAAATACTTGAAATACTAACGTATAATTTCCTTTCCTTTTTATCCTTTTTTCTTGTTTAATAACGAAATATAAGCGGAGATGTTAATATTTTTACTATTGAAATAAAATCAATAGTACTTTTAATTTTATATAAATATATATATATATATATATATATATATATATATATAAATGTATTACAATAAATAAAAACAAAATGAATAAAGGTCCAAAACACAGTGAAAATGTTTACTATCAAAATAAAAACAATAATATTTTCAATATATGTATATATATATATATATATATTACCTTATATATTTTCTGTATTGGAATAAATAAATAAATAAATAAATAAATAAATAAATAAATAAATAAAAATAAATAAATAATGTTTTCAAAACAAAATGTAAATTTTTACTATAGAAATAATAAGAAATATTATTGACAATATTTATTAACCAATCAAAAAGAAAAAATCAATATATATATATATATATATATATATATAAATAATTATTTGTTATCTATCTGTTATTTAGGTTTCGTTCGTATTAAGAGATGATATCATCCTAGCGTAACCTTTCATTAGAAAAAGTGAGTGGCCTAATGCATATGTATAATCGCGAAGAATCTGAATGAACTTATTGTTAGTACAATATGTGTTCGACTAGGTAACTATTATTCACATCCGTTTGTTGAACCGTATAATACCAGACGATAAAGTATCATTAACAAACGGTCAACGTGACTATAATCCAAATGTGCACTATTATTCGGTTCATTCGTGTCGAGAGCAAAAAAAGAAAAAAAAAAGAAAAAAAGAAAAAAAAAAGAGAGAGAACGAAAAAGAGAAAAAAGTGAAAAAGAAAAATAAAAGACGAAGAACAAAAGGAAAGAAAAAGAAAAAAAAAAGAAAAAAGAGAAGAAAAAAGAGAAACGCGTACTTATTAAAATTCTTATTGGAAACCATTTAAAAATGATTTCTCTTATGTACTAAGTAATTATTATAATGAGTTTAGATTATATATATATATCTTCACGCACGTTGTTCAATCATGCGTGTGCGCTAATACCTGTTGTACCCTAAGTGTGACTCAACGGTATCTATAATGAAATATAAAAATAAAAAATCCATGTTATATATATATATAAAATATAATATGTTATAAAAATAATCTATAGGTGAATGAATGGAAGAAAAAAAGAAAGAAAGAAAGAAAGAAAGAATAAAAGAAAGGAAAAAGAGTAAAACTATTTCCAATCGACGATATCAATTAGTGTCTCGTCTGTTTTATATACACACATACATATATATATATATATATATATATATATATATTTCTTTTTATAGGAATAATTAACAATGATATATTAATTTTTAATGTACGTAGTACGTAGTTTAATGCAAAGAAAAAGGAAAACAAAATAAAGAATTTCAAGAAAATTTTATTTACGTATAAAATTAACTATGATTCAGAAATACAAAAATACGAAGATAAACGATTCCATGAAAATTTTCATTAAAATTTCCTGATCTAAAAGAAATTTTTCGAACGATTTTAAAATATCGATTACGCGTTATTTCGAGAAACATTTTGGACTAATATTTTTTTTTCTCTCTCTTCTTCTGATCAGATTTAATAAAGAGAAATATAAGAGGAAGCTTCCTAAAAAAAAAAAAAAAAAAAAAAGAAAAAAAAAATACAAAACAAAACGAAAAGAAAAAGAAAAAGAAAAAGAAAAAGAAAGAGAAAGAAAAGAATACCATTGATCGATTATTGAAACGTGAGACTTCGGTAACACTTGTTCCAATCAATATAAAGACATATGTAATAGAAAGATATCGTATTAAAAGGAAACATCGAAATATAAAAATCGTTAACGTCCATCCATTTCCTTGATCGATCGAATAGATTAATAATTACATTTGACTTCGAATCTTATCCCATAACCAACCCATCAACCATATATATATATATATATATATATATATATATATCGATTCTAACCATCCAATAGTATCTACGAGAAACCTTGTATGTATCGTAATCGAGTATAGATCATGATCAATATTTGCGGTATGGAAAATATACGATCAGCATATCGGTATCGTCTTATCGATGAATCGTATGTATGTATCGTTTAGATTAAACAAACTGATCGATTTATGAGAATAACGAAAGGATTTTGTGAAGAGAGATAGATAGAGGGAGAGAAAGAAAGAGAGAGAGAGAGAGAGAGAGAGAAGGAAAGATAAAGAGAGAGAGAGAGAGAGGGAGAGAGAACATACGATTGTCCTCAAGGTTTATAGCCGTTCAGTTATTGGCATTTATACGAGCGCTCATAAGTCGATAAATGATGACATTATGACGGTCAAGTAAATGACATAAGACAACTAGCTATCCGTCTAATCGTTACAGCGATTATATACAGTATGTACTATGTTCCTTACAAAAATAATCCAATTTATTTATATACCTCACGTAACCGATTGAAACTACGTCTGAGAAAATCTTCGTGGTTTAGGTAAAATATTAAGAAAATATCTTTTCTTTTCTTTTTTTTCTTTTTTTTTTTTTCAAACGAATTTAATTTTGCATTCTATAATTTATTCTAATTCTTATTATTATGTATAAAAAAAAAAAAGAAAAAAAAAAGAAATTAAATTTACGAAAATTACGAATATTAAATTTAAGAAAAGACAATTTACTATTCGTCTAATCGTTATCGGATTATATATATATATATATATATATATATATATTACTTTGCAATAATAATTCAATTTATTTATATACCTCACGTAATCGAATGAAACTATTTTTATACGAATGATCTATGAAATATATATATATATATATATATATATATATATATCTTATTACTGTTTTATGAAAGATATAATAGAAATAATATCAAGACGATAATAATAATTTATAATTATAATTAATTATAATTAATTTCTAAGCTAATTTCTTTCTTCTATGGTTGAAACAACAAATATAATATGCTAAACTATATGCCTAACTATATATGTACAAAAA
>NC_140823.1:2812500-2837500 GCF_050613455.1 Vespa mandarinia
TCACTTAATCAATTCATTCTCGATACAATGAAATATTTTCCAATTAGAGTTTCTAATTTTCTTCTTTTTTTTTTTTTTTTTTTTTTTTTTTATTATTTCACATATCTCTAAAATAATCGACGTTGTCAAATAATCGTAGTAAAAAAATTTCCGAACGTTTATTAATCTATCTGACGAAATGAAATTTTTTTTCAAAGGAAACTTTCGAATTCTTTTCATTCGGTTGGAAGTGAATATTTTTTTTTTTTTTTTTTTTAATTTGTTAAAATAATAACGACACTTGATTGTATCAAGTCGATAGAATAAATTTTCTAATTGCAATTTCTTGCTTCTACGATTTTCTCTTTCTCTCTCTCTCTCTCTCTCTCTGTTTTTCTTTCTTTTTTCTATATATATATATTCGGAAATGAGCGTCACTTTATTCTAAATTCTAATTTTTATTTAAATTCTAATTTTTTGGAAACACATAACAATCATTTAATTCTAAAAATAATGTAATATTAAAAAAAATCAAGCCTTAACGAGATTAATTCTTAGTGTGTGTCGATTTGAAAGAAAAAAAAAAAAAAAAAAAAAAAAAGAAAGAAAAAAATTAAAAATTAAAAAATTAAAAAATAAATAAAAAGACAAAAAATAAAAAAAAAAGAAAAATATAAAAAGATAAATAAGACGATTAAATTTAATTCAAATATCAATGTATATACTTGCACGTGCTTTTCATTCTCATTTGCCATAGTTGGACAGACAAATTGGCTTATATCCAAATACTATAACAATTTCTGTATATGCATAGTTGGAAAATACCTCTGAATCATGATCATGATCATCAATTATATATATATATATATATATATAATTCTTTAACGATAGTATAAATTATTTCGTTTCAATTTAAAAAATCATTTTTCAAATAATCATTAAATAATTATCTTCAATCGATCATTACAGATGACTTATGCCACGCGAAGAACAATTGGAGAATCTAAAAATTCTACGTTGAGGTTGCAAAATCATGATAATATGGAGCTTTCGCAGATAATTTTACAATTAGCTAAGGCTAATCAACAATTGGCCAATGCTCATACAACGGCCTTGGCACAATTGGAGGGACTCTATCTAGAATTACAAAGGGAAAGAAGTACACAGAAAATCATTTCTAATAATAACGAATTAACTTCGTTAAATATTGCAACGAGAAAAAGACTGATCAGTCAGGATACGAAAGGAGAATCAAACGAAGAGGATGATGATATTAGAAGGAAGTTTGAACGTCGAATCGATAGATTGGAAAGTTTTATATCCGATAGATCCAATTGTTTTCGGTACGAACAAAGAAATAACATTCGGGATAGATCAACTCACGTAGAATTAAACAAATCTAATGAATATTCTAAAGAAGAATCGTTTTCACGTATTAATCGATATTATAGGGAATACCCGACGAATTCTCAGGATGATGATACAATCGTTAGGAATAATGAAAATAAAGGAGCAAGTATATTATTTATCAGATTTTACTTTCTTTTTTTCTTCTTCTTCTTCTTCTTCTTCTTTCTTTGATTCATTTTATTCGTATCCTAATTTTCTGATTCGAGAATGTATTTTGTTTTTTCTCAAAATAAAAAAAAAAAAAAAAAAATAATAGGTGACGGAAACAACAAGATCATCCTCCAACATAAATTCGGATAAAATAATTGAAAGGAGAATGAGATCTTACGACAAGCATGATCAAGGACACGCCGATAGAATTACCAATGACGAAATCTTACAATTATATGAGGAAATACGTGAATTGAAAGCTGACAAAATTGAATATCAAAATGTTAACGAAAGATTAAATGCTAATATCGTGGAACAAAAGATATATATCGAAAAGTTATGTAAGGATTACGAGGTAATTTATGATACATTTATACCGACATTTACAGATTTCGATATTACCGATTGCCTATTATAATATCTCGCCTTCTAATTTCTAATCGAGCCACGCGATTGATTTTACTTATTTTCTTCTTTTCTTTTTTTTTGTTTGTGTGTGTGTGTCTCTCTTTTTTTTTTTTAAAGAATATCAGCAAAAAGATGAAAGAAATAAAGAAAAAAAATTACTTTATATTTCTTAACACGCATATGTAGACGTCGCGAAAGTAATTGTTGAAATTTAGAGTGGAGCTTGAACGAACGTAACAAAAAAAAAAAAAAAAAAAGAAAAGAAAGAAAAGAAGAAAAAAAGACAGCATGAGAAGTTACTAAATGTAAACCTCGATTAATTTAAAAACGAAATGGGAAAGATGTTGTTGAAGGAAATGATCTCGTTTCAGTTGGAAAAAGATATAGCCGAGGCTCGGATAAAAGGTTTAGAGGGCGATTTGAAAAGGATTATTATAGAAAAGGAACAGATTAAGGATATTGAGAATGAGAAGGTATTAATGTTGAACGAACAGTTGGCCGAGGAAATATCTGATAAGAAGAAACATATGAAGATTTTGGACGATGCACTGAATGAGATTCAAAGACTGAGGGAGGGTATGAAGACTGATATGAAGAAAATTAACGAGGAGATTATTTCATTAAATAAAGATGACGTTGGTAATAATTTTTTTTTTTTTTTTAAATAAAAAAATCGATAAATTAAGATCAAATAATTTTATTAATTAATAAAGAAAATAATTATCGAACAAATTATAATAATATTATTAGAATCTACGGGAACAACGGATAATAATATATCGGAAGGTTCTACGGCAGATCGTACGATCGTTATGGATTTATTTAAAAAAGAATTAATATTGAAGAGAGAAGCAAGACAAAGAGCAATCGCTGCTGTATCATCGGAAATGGAAAGGCTTAGGCAAGAATTGGAAGCAGAAAAGGAAGCTCATTCCGAAACATCAAGAGTACTTGATCTGATAAGATCTGGTACACAATCTGTTAATCAAAATGATATTAGTATCGTAACGTCCGTCGATAGGAATGCTAAAAGATCTAAATCCATCGACGAGGATTCAGATACGGATAATGAAATGTTGCTTAGACGTATCGAGGTTCAACGTCTCAGTAGTATCTTAAAGGTAACACTTTTTACAAAAGTATTTATAAATTAATTTAAATACAATAAACGCGTTTATTTTATTATCTATTATCATTTAATAATGTGGATTAAAAGAAAAAAAAAAAAAAAAAAAAAAAAAAGAAAAAAAAAATAATAATAATAGATAATAAAGTATCTGCATCAAGTATTTTATTTTTTGTTTGTTTTGTTCGTATTGTACCTTTTTCTCTCTTCTTTCTTTTCTTTCTTTTCTGTTTTTTCTCTTTCCTTTTCCCCCTTTTTTTCTGTTTTTTTTTTTTTGCTTTTCTTTTCTTCTTTAGGTTTCTGATGAATTACGTAACAATATTCGTTTTCAAATCGAAAAAGTGGATGATCTACGTTATCAACTCGAAAGCGAACCAGAACAACACCGATACATAATTCGTTGTTTAACAGACGTCACGAACAAAACTAGAGATACATTGAATACCCGTGAACATCGTGCCAATGAATTAAAGGATAATTTAGCACGTAATCTTGCACGATTAAATGACAGAAGCTTTTTGGATTATAAGGACGACGTTAGCGCCGAATGTGAACGTCAATTGGAAAGTATAAACAGTTTGAAGAGTTTGTATAACGAAAGATTAAGAGTATTAAACGAATTGAAGGATGCCGCGATTAAAGAGCTAATCGACGTCAAAGAAAATCTTAAACATTCGTCGAAGGAATGCGAAGGTTTGGAAGAGGATCTCAGAAAAGCTGAGGAAAAGGTTATTATTATTATTATTATTTTTTTTTTTTTTTTTTGAAAATATATATATATATCAATACTTTTGTAATACCTAAATTCATCATTTTCATAGATCGACGCGCAAGATACGGAGATCTCAAATTTGGAATCTCAATTGGGTTTGACAAAAGCAGATTGTAGGGATCTACAAAATCAAATGTCCCTGATCAATAGTTTGTTCACTCAAATGCTTTTAGGAGCTTCTTCCGCCGACATGGATCTCGACAGATTGTCACAATTATTACAGGTATCAATCAATTAATTTTACAATCATTCGTTCGTAGACATATAAATAATTATATTATTTTCGATGTTATTTTTATCAATTAGGAAAATCGTGATCTCATAACTGACATAGCTAGGGACAATGGAACCGAGGCTGCTGCACTTCCAAAACTATTGTTGGATCTGGTGGAACAGGTTGACGGTAATAAAGGATTACAAAAACGTAATGAAGATGATCAACAGCACGAGGAAATTGCTCACAATTTACCGAAGGTTTTTTTTTCTTTTTTATCAATACATTATCAGTTTTGTTTTCTTCCTTTATCTTCTTTTGTTTGTCAACAATAAAGGTATGGCGCGTTTTGTTGGAACTATTGAGTTGTCATGCTGCTGCCTCGCAAAATGCATCGGCAACTTCCTCCTCGGATTCAAACAGTTGTTACAAATCGGTCGACACACCAACTGGCCCGAAATTGGTTATATCGGTTAGTAAGACTTACATTCATTTGAAGGAATTAATCCTTGAGAAGAAACATTTGGAAAAGGAAATGAATCGAATGAAACAATTGAATACACATTTGGAAAGCAAACTAGGTGAACAGGCAAGTTTATATGATTTTATTATTTGTAATATTTCTCTTTCTTTCTTTCTTTCTTTCTTTCTTTCTTTCTTTTTCCTATTGTTTTTCTTTTCTAATAAATATCTATACGTTTATATATATGTACATATATATATATATTTACAGGAAAAGAGACTGTCAGATGTTACTGCCGAATTAAGCAAGACATGGAATATTGTTGGACGAATGCAAGCACAACATCAGCAATTGCATACGCATGAGAAAATTCTTAGATACGAGTTACAACAAAAACGTAAGATGTTACAGGAATTGAAATTAGAATTGGAATATTGCAGAGAAAAATGGGAATCGGCGAGACAGAAGAATACTAATACCGAATTAGAATGGCGCAGTTTAAGACGTGAATTTGCGGCAAGAAAAATGTTATCCGTACATGATTCTGTTAATAACAGGTAAATATATTTTACAATATTAATTTTACACATTTATCATTTGTAATCATCATAGATAAGCATATTTCTTATTTATTTAAATACTTTTAATTTAGCGCCGAGAGTGGATTTAGCGATGAACGAGGCGATGATACAGACGAAGAGGATGAAACTGTCGAAGACAGAGTCCGAATGGGTTTAACAAGAAGAAATAGAAAGGTCAATAACGATAATCTTATCATAATACTATATTAATAGATTAAATAATTCTAATTTTTATTAGGATATAAAATGCGTTTACTTAAATAATATAGATCGTTTAATTAACGTTTTAGGAAAGTCCCAAAACTACGACAATGTCAACGGCAGAGTTAGAACAATCTTCTAATGATAACGAATTAGAAGAGGATAGTTCTTCTATTGCTTCAACGATTCAAGTATCCGTATCTAAACAAGATATTAAATTAGATGATGTTAAGATCTTGGATACGGTATCATCAATGGAACCTACAACTACTCAAGAATCTAACGTACGTCTTTCCTTTTTTCCTTTTATTTTCATTAATCAAATTTTACATTGTAATAACAATAATAATAATAATAATAATCGATAACACTTTTTTCTTTTTTTTTTTCTTTTCTTATTTGTTTGTTTGTCTTTTATAGCTCGCGTCAGATGTTTTGCAACAATCTTTAGATCCCTTGGATCAAGCTTTGACCACCGTAATACGTAATCTTATAAGGATCGACGATGACGGAGAATCGAGTAGCGACGAATTCAATTCAAGAGAAAACATTACATTGCCATTTATAAGTTATATCGATAACGTAACATCCGAAGATAATCAACAGGATCATAATGATGATCTATCGATCGAAATAGACTGTCCTAGTAATAACGAAACGAAAGATAATATAGATATTCAATCGTGTTATTCTACGTCCGATAGAAATACATTGGATATTTCTAACATTACCAATGACAATGTCGAAATGACAATAAAATTAAACTCGAATGATACATCAGATAATCGAAATAATGTTATATCTAAGAACGACGTAACTATGATAATTGAAAATGTATCTAATAATGATATTCCATTGATATCATCAAGTCCAACGCCAATATTTTCAATTGGACCATTTCCTGTAACAAAAAATAACAATTCATCGACTAATCAATTGTTTACACCGATATTAAATGTATCGAATGAAATTAATTCGACGATAGACGATAGATCGTCTGGTTTAATGAATATAAAAGAGGACGAATCATCGTCGTCATCATCGTCATCGTCATTATTGTTAATAAATATTAACGATAACGATAATAAATCGACATTGAATTTAGACTCGAAAGATTCCAACGAAGAGGTATCTTCTGTCAAGAACGAAGATACTGAGAACGAAAAGGAATCGAAACCAAAGTCAGATTTAATTAATACACCTGAACAAGTATTGACGGCACGTGCTGACAGATTAAAACGTTTGGAAGAACAAGCTGAATGGTTGATGAAAAAGATGAATGATACTAATAGAAGAGGTTCTGCACTTAGCACGAGATTGGAAGCATTACATGAAACTTATGGTGAACCATCGGCTCCGGTTCCGGACGTTCTGCAAAATCGACAATTAAGATCAACAACCACCCCTTCGTCCAATCTTATTCAAGTATTATTATCGATTAAAATTTTAATCTATAAAAATCTATAAAAATATTCAAATAAAATTTTTCTATATTTAATATAATTATCGTTCAACAGGGAAATGCATCGTCCTGTAACGAAGATAATAAAAATCATCAAACGTCGAGTGAAGATAAGGATATCGATAAATCAGTCGATGATGATAAATAAATCATAATGGATTCTGCGAGAATTAAAAAACTAAAGAAAATATACAAATGATAAATCCATTATTGTTTATAATTCTTCTTCTTCTTTTTTTTTTCTTTTCTTTTCTTTTCTTTTCTTTTTTTTTTTTTAGTCTATTTTTTACCAGTACACTTCGTGTTTAAGCATTAATAAGATTGTTGATATATTATCTGTTGTTCCTATTTATAATTAAGAATGAATGAAATGTACAAATTTAATCAAACTTAATGTTACCAAAGATGTATCATGATGATCCAATGGTTATAATAAATATAATATCCCAGATATATATATGTATATATATATATATATATATATATATATATATATATATATACACACACATATATATATAGAGTCTTATCTTCAATTTTTCTTCACGTATATTTATAATCTACAAATAAGAAATATAATCAATAAAATATGGATATTTTATTGTGATCTTTCCCACACCGTATTTGTATCTCAAAAGTCATAGTATCAAATCCCAATATAATCGAGATCTTTCTGGCGTCACATTTCATAGTATTTTTATATTGTGATATTAATAACGGCCAGAGTTTAGAGACCGAAAAACATCGAGTTTACAATTTGAAATATTTTTGAATTATAATTATAAAGTACAAAAGAAGAAATACAATCAAGCGTATATAAACAATTCTCACAATTTTAATTCTTGATATTAAAATAATTATCACATTTATATAATTATATTACCATTATTATATTTTGTTGATATAATTAATGCAATTGTTCTATATATTTTTAATTGTACAAAAATAATATAAAATATATATCGAACGTAAAGATATTCTATGATTGAAATATATAATTTTTATGAATAATAATGCACGTGACTCGTTAATAATTTTTTTCATTTTCAATGTAAAACTTGTAAAAAAGAAAAAAAAAGAAAAAAGAGAAAAGAAAAAAATATTACAACGACATATTAACTCTACAATATAAATTTCTAAGTCTATCAGATGTGTCAGTATCCGTATACCTAAATAGAATTTCTAAATAATACCCTTTCTCCTTTTCTTATTATCTAAAAATAATAATGTCAAATGTCGAAGATGATTGAAAAGTTTTAAAATAAAGCTAAGCGTTAATCACGTAAGACATTATTCATAGATACGAATAAATTAATAATATTTTTATTAACATCCTTCAATCCATTTACAATTTCAATTATGTTACTGACGAACGTTTAGAATTTATGAAAATTAAGGAAAAAATATAAATTACAACGCGAATCATGACGCAATATATTTAAAAAAAAAAAAAAAAAAAAAAAAAAAAAAAAAAAAAAAAAAAGAAAAAAAAAACGTAGCCATCGAAACGTTTCAAACCTATGACATTCCCCTCCATTCCACCCTAATCCCAATTCCTCTCCCCCACTTCTACCCCCCATTCGTCCTAATCAAATACGATTAATAAAATTACACTGATATTTCTATCCTAAAAATATAAATCCAAATAAAAAAATTATTCAATAAAATAAACCATTTCTATTTTCCCTGTCCTATTAATACCAAACGACAATCTGAAATGTAATGATGTCATTGAAAAAAGATTAAATGAAAGTATCGTTATCACATCGAAGATTATTCCAAGATAATTATAAAACCTTCTTCGAAGAAAAGGAAAAAAAAAGGAAAAGGAAAAAGAAAAAAGAGAAAGAAAAAGAAAAGAAAGAGAAAGGAGGAAGGAAGGAAAGAAAATGTTAATAATAGACGTTAAAATCTAGAAAAGAATTTTCATCTAAATAACAGATAATCTCTAACTATTTCTAAATACTTAATCCAATAAGATGAAACGGAAGGAAACTATAAAGGAATCCGGTAGACAAGATGATAATAGAAAAGAGGGTATATGTACATGCGTATCTATGTATGGTATGTATGTATGTATGTACGTATGTATATACGTATGTATGTATGTATGTATGTATGTATGTATGTATGTATGTATGTATGTATGGTATGTATGTATATATGTATCGTTTTTCTCATAGACATTGCTGTACGTTGCGTTACGTTGGTCATCCTCATCTTCATCCTCATCTTTATCCGTTGTCGTTGTCGTTGTCGTTTTCGTTGTCGTTGTCGTCGTTGTGATCGTAACGGTGGCAAACTCGCTGTCCGAAAATTCAAAAATAGCTAAGGCGTGTTAGTCAGTGCGACGATGTCGACGGGGAACGACGACGGTTCGGCGGTAAGATTCGGTCGGTGGTGTTGGTGCTGGCGAAGAAGAAGGCGGAGTAGTAATAGCATAACTACGGCTGGCTCCTTCTTCTCCTCTTCGTTAATATCCTTAAAAACGATGTTAATCATTTTGACGATTTTCCTCGCGTTAACGGGAACGATCGGTCGCGTCGACGCCGTCGCAAGGACGAAACAACATGACGATACTTCAGGATCTCGGGGTGGTAGTAAGACCGGTGGTGCTAACAAGGACGGGGAATCTGTGATCGAAGAAGTTACTGCCAAACAACTCGAGAGAATCCTTAATGATAAGGATTTCGTTGCTGTGTTTTGGTGTAAGTGTCAGCCATTGTTAAAACCATATATGTATATATATATATATGTATATATATATCGTCATCGTTGATATACACAAATAATTCCATTTTTTATTGTGACTTAATAGTGTCGTTATATACTTTTTTTCTATTGTTAATAAACAAGAGATATGAAAAAAAAAATGGAAAGAGATAGATAGAAAGAGAGGGAGGGAAGAAGGGAGAGAAAGAGAGAGAGAGAGAGAGAGAGAGAGAGAGAGAGAGAGAGAGAGAGAGAGACATCTACCAGGCTCGCATTGTTTTAAAAATAAAAAAAAAGTGTTTGAACTATCAGATCGAAATTATCATTAATAGTGATTATTTTTATTATTATTATTATTATTATTATTATTATTATTATTATTATTATTATTATTATTATTATTATTATTATTATTATTATTATTATTATTATTATTATTATTATTATTATAATATCTCACCGATGTTTCAAAGGATTGATTAATGTTATCTTAGAATTATATAAAATCGGAAATTATTTTAACGTTTATTTAGAATATGGCCGTCAGGTCGTTTTCAACTATACACCTATCGAATCGTCGTCATTCATAGCTCGTAATCGTGAACATAACATAGTTCTATAATACTGTTTTGCAGGATAGCGATGCGCTGACGTAAACGTTAGGAAGAGAATTTATTGGAAGGATTTCAAGAATATTTAACTTCTTCTCTTCGTATATCTTATTGCATAAACGTTAACGTAATCGTAATTACATTGTTACGAATACAAACATAGAAAATATTATAGAGGGGGAGGAAAATAGAATCTTGTATTTTATGTTTTAGATATATAGATATATACGTATACGTACATATATATATATATATATATATATATATATATATATAAAGAGAGAGAGAGAGAGAGAGAGAGGAGTCTGTTTAGTCAGTGGTTGTTAACATTAAGCTTTCTCTCACGTTTATTAACGTGGGTTGTTAACAGACAGATTCCTCGGAAAAATGATATGGATGATATCAAGAGCCATACGTTCACCTTGGAAAATTTATTTGAATCAAAAAGGAACCCGCCAGGTCGGTTCTACTTATAGGTTACTACTACTACTACTACTACTACTACTACTACTACTACTACTATTGGCGATCATATTACATCGTGTTAATTTTTTCTTTTCATTTCCTTTTCCTTCCTTTTTTCTTAAAGCATAATTAATTTTCATTACTTCTCGAAGATGAAAACATATTAATATCTATAAATAGAAGTGAGCGTCCTAATCGTATATTATAAAAAAAAAATTTTTCTCCATTTCTTCCTCTTTCTTTTTCCAATCTTTTTTTTTTTTAATTTATTTTCACAATAATTAGAATTAAGAATTAATAGCGATCGAAAATGATACGATGATATTATACGTTTTCAAACCACGTGGACGTGCATACGTGTTCGTGCGTATATATATATATATATATATGTGTGTATACGTATATGTGTATGTACCTGGGCACGTGTGCGCGAGTGCGTATAATTTTTATAAATTTCATATCTTTTATATATTTTTCTTTCCTTTTTTTTTTTTTCTTTTTCCCCTTTTTCTTTCCATTCTCTTTCTCTCGAGCGATACTGATTCATACGGGAAAGAGATTATATAACTATGAATTTCATTGAAAATAATATAGAAAGGATAATATGTCGATTGATCGATGATTTTATTCGTATAAAAAATTCTTTCTCCTTTTTATTTCCTTTTTCTCTCTTTTTCTTTTCTTTTTTTTTTTCTTTTCTTTTCTTCTCTTTTAAATGAAAAATCCATCCAAATACAATGCACAAAATTGAAATTTTGCAAATTAAATGAATCAAATTAAATTCACAATAATGAACTCCATTAAAAGGTTACATATCATTCGGTTCAGCGACTTCGGATTAACTTGGCACTTGATTCTCGTCTTAAGAAATAGTATAAAATTTTAAATACTACACTTTAACTAACTAAAGCTTTGGATGGAAAATCGTTTACTATCTCGAATTCATGATCACTGTATGTACACGATTTAAGAAGGAATTATGACCTTCTCTCTCTCTCTCTCTCTATCTCTCGCTCTCTCTATCTTTCTCTCTCTCTCTAGAAAGAGAGACATCAAGGTAACTCTCCTATGTGATATAACAGATACAGAGAATTTTCGCTGTTTCTTGCCAAGTTTAATCCACCCAGTGGGAAAGAAATTCCGATTGTACATACGTACATAATTATACGCGATATGTGCTTCATTATAATGAATTATGAAAGAAGAGAGATGATTTAAAGAGAGGAGAGGGGAGCGGGGGGAAGGAAGGGGGAGGGGAAATAATATAACGATGTGGGATATAACATACACGTGCTTCGTAATAGTAACTCTTCGAGATTGATTTAAATGAATATACATATAAAGAGAGAGAGAGAGAGAGAGAGAGAAAGGGAAGAAATAATAATAAAAAAAAGAGACAATGAATAAAAATCAATCCGATGACGAATTGAAGATATATATTTTTTTTTTTTAATATAAACCATGAGAGATTTAATCGAAGATATATGAATTAAAACGAGAGAATTTCTAAAACTTTTTTAAAAATTGATATATCTTTAAAATGCACATACATACAGGCGCGCGCACATGAAGATCAGCGTACGAATATATGTAATGCTTAATGATTTTTGAAAAAGAAAGAAAAGAAAAAAGAAGAAACGGAAAAAATGGAAAAAAGAAAAAAACATAAAGAAATAAACAAAAATTAATAAATAAAAAGAATAAAAATCATTATATTTATGTGAATGATTATCGTTATGTGGAAAAACGATATGTATGTAAATACATATATCGTACGAATTTCGTATATAGGAATCAGTCTAAAGAGTGGGTACTTGATTCTTAAAGGCGCTGTAGCAAGGCCGGCACTCTGCCGCATTTAGAACCCGTTCGAGTTATTTTGGCTTTTGCCTCCAAGCCTCTCTCTCTCTCTCTCTCTCTCTCTCTATCTATCTATCTATTTCTCTATCTCTCTTTCTTTCTCCCTCTTTCGTGCTACCCAACTAATCAGAAAAGCTTCACTACTACCCTGTGTCTATGAATTTCGATGATACATACGTTTACCACTTATGTATGTTGCTATTGGCTTAGTCACGTGATCGAATAAAAAGATGAAGAAAATTATTATCCAAAAGAAGAAGAAGGAGAAGAAGAAGAAGAAGAAGAAGAAGAAGAAGAAGAAGAAGAAGAGGAAGAAGAGGAAGAAGAGGAAAGGAAAGGAAGAAGATGAGAAGAAAAGTGAGGGAAGAAAGAAAAAGTTACGAAAAAAGGACAAGGAAAAAAAAAAGAGAGAGAGAGAGAGAGAGAAAAAGATAAAGATGAGAAGTAAGAAAGGTTTCGTGTAGAAACCCGGGCAACAAATCGTTGCGGTTCGTCGACGATGTCTTCGAACGCACTTTATACGCGTGTATACGTAAAGGAGGAGGACCCGGACCACGAGCTCTCACGTCGAACCTATTTCCAGCTGGCACGTTCTCCCGCTCTCATCGTCTCGTGCCGCCTCAGAGGCTATCTTTTTCTTTTCCTTTTTTTTCTTCTTCTTCTTCTTCTTCTTCTTCTTCTTCTTGTGCCTTTTCCTCTTCTTCTTCTTCTTCTTCTTCTTCTTCTTCTTTTTCTTCTTTTTCTATTTCTTATTCTCGCGTTTGTCTACTGCCAGGCAAACAAACAAAAAGGAAAAAAGAAAAAAAAAAAAAAAGAAAAAAGAAAAAACCCTCAACTCTACAGTATATTTTCTCTTTACATGCCCTGATTTTTTTTCCCTATTTTTTTTTTTCTATCTTTTCTTTTTTCCTTTTTTCTATTCTTCTCTCCATATCGTGTCTCCTACTCGACTGAGCCTTATTGCCAGATATTTGTCATTTTATAAATGCCAACGGTGAGGGTTGTTTTTTATTTTTTATTTCTTTTCTTTTTTTTTTTTATTTTATTTCTTCTTTTTTATTTTATTTTTTTTTTGTCATTATTTTTCTTCTCTCTTGTCGTCGTCGTCGTTGTCGTTTTTATTGTTCAAACAATCCAGCTTTCACAATTTTTGTCAACTGATTAATGATAATACTTCATCTATAATTAATAATGACATTTAATGATACATCAATAAAAGAATATAATTTATCCGTAAATTGCAACTTCATCACACATACTTGATGTTTATGAATCTATTGAGATTTTTCTCGTGGTCTTTTTTTTTTTATTAAATCTTGACTTTAATTGTTTGACATCTAGAATAAAAACCGATGGTGTGAGATTTTTAAATACAGAATATAATTTGTATCCGTGAAATTTTCTTTTTCTTTTTTTTTTTTTTTTAATCATACTTACAACTTACAAATCAATTGAAATTTTTGTCAACGCGTGTAAAGGGTAGGGTGGTGGGGATGATTGTTTTAGCATGCGACATTGTATCATAATTATGTGACATAAATTATTATTCATTAAAAATTATCTTGATAGTTTTCGTTAAATGAGGGAATATTTTCTTCTGGAATGATACATAATAAAATTGGATGTTTATACGGGAAAAAAAAAAAAAAAAAAAAATAGAAAACATATTATTCAAATATCCTAATATGGAATGATAATAGGCCAACTTGCGTACAATTTTGTTTAACTTATTTATGCCAATTAATTGTAAAACGTTCCATATTCAACAATTGTAACCGAATACTCGGTTAGAGCGGTCAGCCGACACCGCAAATAGAGCCGGCAAAGAGCTCGAAGAAGTCTGCCAAGACTCTGATGAAAAACATAAAATGCAAGAGTGCGGGCTGAATTTTCAATGAACCTGAAGCTCGAGACGTTCTTGAATATGATAAGGCAAAGATAAAAAAAAAAAAAAAAAATATATATATATATATATATATATATATATATATCAACGAATAAAATTCTGATGAATATAACTTGAAATAAAAAGTTTTATAAAAGTTTACTTTACAAGGTTTATGTTTTATCTGAAGTTTTGCGACGAAATTACGTTATTTACTTTTATACGTATAAATAAAAGTTCTTTTTTTTTCTTTTCTTTTTTTCTCCAAAATTATTAAAAAGAATATATTGTTAATGTATTGTCTATTTATTAATTTTTAATGATCAATTAATATCTAAAATTCAACATATATATATATATGTGTGTCTTTATAAATTAATTATGATATTATTCTAAAGAAAAAAATGTACTTTTAATTTTAAGATGATATATTATTATTATAATTATTTTTATTATTATCATTATTATTATTATTATTATTATTATTATTATTATTATTATTATTATTATTATTATTATTATTATTATTTAAAAAAGAAAAAAAATATACACATATACACATATACACATATATTTCATATAATTCATATATATAAAAATATACACATATATTTCATTGATTTTACTATACTATTTATATTTATATTTTTAAATCATTATATATTATTATTATTATTATCATTATTATTATTATTATTATTATTATTATTATTATTATTAATTTTAAATAATTAAATAACATATTATAATTGATTCATTACAGATGCGAGAAGTTGTACGACCTGCGACAAAGTATTAGCTGAATTGGAAAAAATAGACGATGACACGGATCACTTTGGAGTCGATTTTGTTAAGATCAACGATAAAAGAGTTGCGAAACAGTATGGAATTAAAAATTTCCCTGCCCTCACGTATTTCCGTGAAAAAGAACCTATCATATACGATGGTGAGATTAGAACCAATTCTTGCTATCTTTCTTTTTTTCTTTTTTCTTTTTTTTTTTTTTTTTTCAAGCAAACGATACTACCTATTCTTAAAAAACAAAACAAAACAAGAAATAAATCCTACCCTCTATCTATAACTTTTTTTTTTTTTTAATACACTCGTAAAAGTACTTTAGCAAAATTGCAAAAAAAAAAATATAAAGAGAAAACAAAAAGACAATCATTAAGTTATATAAATAATTATTTAATTATATAGTATTTCGTATATTTCGTCAAAAAAGAAAAAAGATAAAAAAAAAAAAAAAAAAAAAGAAAAAAGATACATAAATAATTTAAATTATTTTTTCATATGTCATTATATACTTGTAAATAAAAACATTTCTACGAACGATATTCATCATCATTTTAGGAGACTTGATGGACGAAGAAAACGTTTTAGATTTTCTTACAAGTTTAGAGGCAATGGATTTACCAGATCGGATAGAAGAAGTAAATGCTAAAATTCTGGATAAAATTGTCGAGGATACGGATTTCGTAGCGGTTCTTTTCTGTGAGTTTTTCTACTTTCTCCATCTCTGTCTTTTTTTTTTTTTTTTTTTTTCATTTCTTCTCTCTTCCCTTCGTACAATTTAATCTTCTCATTTCTCGTTTCTTCTCATTTTCAATCTCATTCTAATCAGCATCATATCAGGAGAATCATTTCTTCATTATAAAATAAAATTCATCGATTATTATAAAGTAATTATATTATATATTATTATGATGATGATGATTATTATTATTATTTTTATTATTATTGTCATTACTTAGGAGAAGAGAAAACATTCAATCAAAAATGATAACAAAGAGATAATGTATCAATAGATCGATATTCAAGATGACAATCTACATAATACAACAGAATTGATTAAAAAATGTATTAAAAATGATTTAATATAAATATTTTTTTTTTTTTAATATTTTATTAAAAAAAAATTATTATATATCAATTGCACTATTTCCAGATGTTTTAGACAAATTTCTTGTTTTTTTTTTCTTTTTTCTTTCATTTCATTTATCAAAATCATTGTCAAACAACAAGACTAACTCGTAAAACTATAATACAAGCCTGATTACAAGTCAAAAATCTCTGAAAAAAAAAAAAAAAAAAATCCAACATAATTCAGGATAATAGCTTTAATTTACTGTGACACAAATTTTGCAATTGTCCTTTTCTTTTTTTTCTTTTTTCCATTCTCATATTCCCTGATCCTTATTCCGCGCTTTTTAATATACACTTTTTAACTTATCGTCCCTAAAAAAAAAAAAGAACACAATAAAATATATTCATCATAATTTTATATATATATATATATATATATATATATATATATATAAAATGTTATTAATTGTTATTCTCACATACAATGTCTCACATACAATGTCTCACATACAATTGTCATACAATCTTTCCACCTATTGTCAGTATTTGTTTCTACTTATTCTTTCTGTAATAATTCTGTAATAATTTGTCTATATGTCTCTTTTTTTAAATTAATTAATTACCAATAAAACGAAGTGCGCTCATAACGTATCGCAAAGACCACGAAAATATATATATATATATATGTATATATCTATATATACAGATATATAAATATATACACATGAATAAATAAACATATATATATATATATATAAGCATACAGTTTACATTTGATAATTGTCTAATAAAAAGAAAACAACGCACACACTATTTACTGCTGGCATCATTAATGTTGCGTGACGAAAGTTGTGATTGAAAGTATTGAAAGATTTAATTACCTTAGAACAAATTAAAGATATAACGAGTAAAAATAATATCATATTGGATTAGGTCAATCAATCGATCGATCGATTAATTAATTAATTAATTAATTACTTATTATATATTTATTAATTATTTATTTATTAATATATTCAATATGATCATGACTCTCGTCGGGCAAAGCTAAATTTGTCTAATGCAATAATTAAAATTATGTTATGAATAAACTTTAGGAGCTTTGTAAATTGATCAAAATGTCGGACGTTTCGCTTTGCGACCCGTTGTTGCATTATGACAATACTTGTAAATATTACATACATGTGAAACGTTCTTGTGTGTGTTAATGTGGATAGGTCCTGATACGCAGCGGTGTGCTGGCGCCGGTTCTAGTAAGTACACATTCAAAAGAAACTCTACCAAATCCTTTTTTACCTCTTACATTAGAGCTTTCATACGTATATATGTATATATATTTATATGTTATACATGTTTTTTTTATTTTTATATATATTAACATAAATCTTGCTTTAATAGTTGATGTTTCCTTCGTCCGATATATTCTCTTTTCTTTTATTTCTTTTTGTTTTGTTCTTTTTTTTCTTATTTTCCCTTTTTTTCTTTTCTTTGCTTTTTACGATTGCACTCATCATTTTTGTCATTAACAGATTTGATTTTTTTCTTAGAAAAAAAAAAAAAAAAAAAAAAAAAAAAAAAATTAAATAAATAAATCCCATAAATATATGTCATATATAATGTGTCCTTTGTCCATTATTTGTTTATTGTTTGGCATCTATGTTATTTGTGTATGACTGTGTATACATAGATAGATGATACCTATAAAACACACATTTGCAAATTATAATTGCTTTTAACAATTAAATAACATTTCGTTATTCTTTGTCCTTTTTTTCATTCTTTTTTTCATTCTTCTTCTTTTTTTTTTCTTTACAGAACGTATATATTACATACATACATACATACATATATATATATATACATACATATATATATATATATATATATATATATATGTATGTATGTGTAATATGCGTATATTAATCTTGAAGAATTTTAGTCAATGCCAAGAGGAGATCGCAACAAGAGCCAAGAAGACAATTTTTTATTTTTCCTTTTTTTTCCTTTTCTTTTTTTTTTTTTTTTTTAGGTTTTTCATTGTAGTTATTAGTCATCCCGGATCTATCAACAACAAATAAATCCATACTTATTCTCTTTTCTCTTGAAATATATGTACTTGTATTTTATTTTTTTCTCCAATTTATTCGCAATCATCAATTCAATCGATAAAGTATATAATATATTTTGCTATGTACGTATTTTTGTTTTTTTTTTTAAATTCATTGCACACTTTAATAATACATATAACGCAAGAGAAAGAGAGAGAGAGAGAGAGAGTGCGTCTTTTTCTTTTTCTCTTTTTCTCTTTTTTCTTTTTTTTTTCTTTTTTTTTTTTTTTTTTTTAACAAAATACAAAAATAGACTAAAATTTGTAATCTATCGATTTATTTCAAATGGGACAGACAAGCCAGACTGCAAGAAATGCTTGAAGGCACTTCAAGAATTGGAAAATATCGATGACGAGGCTGATCAATTGGGTATTGGTTTTGTCAAAATTGCTGATGAACAGCTTGCTGAAGAATATAATCTTGGACCCTTACCGGCTCTAGTTTATTATAGACATCAAATTCCCATCATCTACGAACGTGAGTATCTATCGTAAATATTAAATTATAAATTTTTCTATTAGAAATGTTTCACTTGAAACAACGTTACACTAATAAATATTTCATTAATAAATCTTTCCTTAATATAAATCGTTAATAAAAAAATTATATTATATTTAATTGATCCTAATGATCGTATAGACGAATTAAGCAAAGAGGAAGACGTATTGGAATGGTTAGTAGCAAATAAAAGTACAGGCGATGAGGAAGACGTCATCGAAGATGTTACATCAAAAACGTTGAACACATTGATTGGAAACATCGATAACCTGGTCGTTTTATTTTGTAAGTTTATATATATATATATATATATATATATATATTTTTTTTTTGTTTTATCGTTTATACATACGCACACAGACACATAGGGACAGACAGATACCAAAATGTAATATTCTCGTTTATATAAATGAATAATTGTATTTATAATAGACGATCATGGTGACGAGGATTCGATGCAAGTATTGAACGAGCTTGAAAAAATAGATGACGATTTGGACAAACATGGGATACAATTTGTCAAGATCGACGATGAAAAAGCAGCGAAGGAGTTTGGTTTAGATTATGTACCAGCGATTGTATACTTTGAAAAGCAAATACCAAATGTTTATGACGGTAGGTAGGTGGAATGGAGATGATAGAAATACGTAATTATTTTTTCCGGTTACTATTCATCTGGTCTTTCTTGTTTTTTTTCTTTCCTTTTTTTTTTGTTTTTGTTTTTTTTTTTTTTTTTTTTTTAAATCTTAATTTCAGGCGACGTCGAAAACGAGGATGAGATATTGGAATGGTTGTTATCGCAATTGGAAAAGGATGAGATAGAAGATGTTACCGACGAGATGTTAGATCGTTTGATAAAAGATGGAAAAACATTGGCCGTTCTATTTTGTAAGAATTTTGATTATTAAATATCTTTCGATATTAAATATATTAATCAATTAATATCGATCAATATTATATATTAAATAATCCTAATTTTTAATATTAAAGAGATTAATTTTTTTTTAATTAATTCACTGTTCAATCTCGGTCTATATATATATATATATATATATATATATATATATATATATATATATATCTTGCTAATTGTTTTTTTTTTTTTTTTTTTTTTTTATAATAAGATGACAACAACGATCGAAAGTCACAAAGGATTTTAAACGAATTGGAAAACATTGATGACGAGTGCGATCAATTGGGTGTTACATTTGTTAAGATCGATAATGCCGAAGAAGCAAAGGAGTATGGTATCGAGAAAATACCAACTATGCTTTATTTCGAAAAAGGAATACCAACGTTGTACGAGGGTAACTTGGAGGACGAGGAGAAGGTATTGAAGTGGTTGGAACAACAACAGAAGAGCGAACAAATAGAGGATATCACCAACGAGGTGTTAGACATGATTATTGAAAAAATGCCGCACGTAGCCGTACTTTTTTGTTAGTAATTAATTGTTAACAAGGGTCGTCTATTAATCGACCTCCCTCCTCCCTCTCCCTTTCCCATTAAGATACATATATATACATATATATATATATATATATATATATATATATATATATACATAGATAAAAAATTATATCTAATTACCATAATACCTTTTTCTAATCTTTATCGATATTCGTATATATGTAATTCTTTTTTCTTTCTCTTCCTTTTTTTTGCTTTCTTTTCCCTTTTTTTTTCTTTCTTTTTTTTCTTTTCTTTTTTTTCTTTTTTTCGTGTAGACGACAAAGATCAAAAGAAAAGTCAAAAGGTCCTTGGCGAGTTGGAAAATATTGACGACGATTGCGATCAACATAATATAGCCTTTGTCAAGATTCATGATTTAGATGAAGCTAAGGAATATGGAATTGAAAATCTTCCAACATTGGTTTTCTTTGAAAAAAGAATACCTCACGTTTACGAAGGTAAATACCTGAATGATAAACTATAAAAAATTTTTCACATCTTTAAAATATTGAATAAAATTATGATCCTATTTCATATATTTATCTATAGGTGATCTAATGAACGAAGATCAATTATTGGGATGGTTATTACATCAGAAAAAACATACCGAGATACCTGAAGTTACGGATGAGATGATGGAAAAGCTTATTGAAACTTCGCCGTATCTTGCTGTCCTTTTTTGTAAGAAACTATAAATATATATATATATATATATATACTGTTTTAGATGAATAGTCTGGGGCCAAAAGTTCATACAGGTCAATTAAATTCTCGCGAGAGATTTTAGGTTGATTTTAATTTTTTCTTTTATTTTATTTTTTTCTTTTAAATCGTAAAACAACAAGCTTAGGAAACTTTTTACAATTTGAAAAATAAAAATTATCAACTTTTAATTATAATCGTAAAAATTACCAGCTTAGGATATTTTTTACGATATGAAAAATAAAAATTTTCTTCGATCTTCAATTATAATATTGAAAATCATTTATACGAACCTATTGATTCTCTTCGTTAATTTTTATTTTATCATTTTCTTCGAACATTAAAAGATACAAATTTGTGTTCGATTAGATGACAAAGATGACAAGCAGGATATACGTATTCTAAACGAATTAGAAAATATCGACGATGAACTCGAAAAGGAAGGCATCGTTATCATTAGAATGGATAATGATGCTGAGGCAAAGGAGTATGGTATCGATCATCTTCCTACTTTAGTTTATTTCGAAGAAAAAATCCCGGCTATTTACGAAGGTGATCTCCTCAACGAAGATGAAGTTTTGGAATGGTTGATCGAACAGAAAAACACTGCCACGATCGAAGAGGTCACGGATGAAATTCTAACCGATCTCATAAACGAACACGAATATGTTGTGGTGTATTTTAGTAAGTTATATAAAAAAAAAAAGAAAAAAAAATATATATATATATACATCATCTATGAGATAATATTATATTGTTTCTAATTAATTCTTTTTTTTTTTTTTTATCAAATTCTAAATATATTATAAAAATATTTATTATATTACAAATATTTCCTACGTGAAAATTCTTGTTAGATCAAAATAATTATTTTCCTTTTTCAAGGATCAATTTTTTTTCATATAATAAATATGGCTTTAATCAATTAAGATTAGATTAAATTAGTATATTAAAAATAATCGCCATGAAAATTCTTATTAGATCATATTAAATTAATTAATATATGTATATATATATATATATATATATATATATATATATATATATATAAGAAATGTGTATATATATATGTGTATATGTGTATATGTATAAGAAAAATTTGTGATAAATTAATTTTGTTGAATAGGTGGAAGCTGCGACGAAGGTGAAAGCTGCGATAACGTTCTATTAGAATTAGAAAATATCGATGACGAATTAGACGAAGCTGGTATAATTTTCGTGACGACGGAAGATATGCCACTTGCCAAAAAATATGGTATTAAAAACTTCCCAACTTTGGCTTTCTTCAGAAACAAAGAACCTTTGATATATCCTGGTGATCTTGATGACGAGGACGAAGTTCTCTCTTGGATCACTGACGAAAATACACTGGAGATACCAGGGAAAATCGAGGAGGTTAATACCAAACTCTTGGAAAATATTTTGGATGAGAACGATTATGTTGTTGTTTTCTTTTGTAAGTATACATTATTCATACGTATACCTATTTATTTGCCTTTGTATCTATCTCACTTATAACATATGTATATATTTAATTTACGACACAGAGAGAATCAAAAGTCCTTAAACGGGTCAAAAGTTCATAAGTGATTTTAAGATCGAATAATTAATTTTCCTTTTGAGACTTTTTTTGAGACTTATAATTCGACGATCTAACAAAAAGAAAAAAAAAAAAGAAAAAAAAAAAGAAAAAAGAAAAAAGAAAAAAAAAAGATTGAAACGAAAAAGTCTGAAAAAAGAATAATTTAATTTTTATCTTTACACGATTTACATGTTAGGTCCATTTGAAAATTTTTGAATCTTATCCTATACAAAGACCTATCTCTTATCTGATTAATTTTCCTTGAAATTATTCTCTTTTCCCTTCGAATAAATTAATAAATATAAAATTAACGCAGATAAGGAAGGTGACAAAAAGAGTCAGAAAATTCTTCAAGAGTTAGAAAACATTGACGATGAGTGCGAAGAGAAGAATATCGATTTTGTTAAAATATCTGACGAGGGCATTGAAAAGGAATACGATTTACCTGGGCTACCAGCTCTTGCATTTTACAGGCACAAATTTCGTCAGTTTTATACAGGAGACATGATGCACGAGGAAGCTATTTTAGATTGGTTATTAGATTTACGAAGTTCAACGCCCGATGTTATCGAGAGCGCTGATAGAAAAACATTACAAATGCTCATTAACGATGTAGAACATCTCGCTGTATTTTTCTGTAAGTTTTTCCTTTTTTACATTTAATTTCCATTTTTTTCTTCATCCTCTTTCTATTTTTCTTTCCCTTTTTTTTCTTTCTTGATTTATTCTCAAAGTATTACATCTAATTAATCCATCAAAAGAAAAAAGAAAAAATCTATAATATATATTCTTACGATCTATAAAAATTGATCGTTATATTAAAATCCATATTATATATAAAAAATAAAATGGAATAAAAGAAATTATAAAAAAAAAAAAATATATATATATATATACAATTATATATATTTATATTATTATTATTATATAATAATTATTTAATTGATATATATTCGTATATAATTAATTTTTTTTATATTAATTTAAATAATATAATTAATATATAATAATAATATTTAATTATATATTATATTAATATATCCAAAAGAAAATAATATATATATATATATATATATATATATATATATATAATTATGATAGATTATTGTAATAAATTGTCTTGTTATTGTTTCATTTTTGTCTATGCTTAGACGATGACGATTGCGATACCTGTGCAGAAATATTGGAGGAATTAGAAACGATTGACGATGATACAGATAAGCACGGGATACAGTTCGTTAAATCGAACGATGCTAAATTGGCAGCCGAAATCGGTGTCTTCTCCTTTCCAGCATTGATTTACTACGAGACCGGTGTTCCAATCATGTACGACGGTAAGCTTGGTGTGCTTCATTTCGCTTGGTCATTAAATGCAGAGTCGAGAAAGATAGTCGGTGCAATATTATTTCATTTCCTACATACATACATATAAAAAAGAAAAAAAGAATAATTATTTCTACCAATATTATACCTCCCTACATATATACTTTTCTTTTGCCTTTTATTTTTTTTTTTTTTTTATTTTCTATAATATCCCTCTTTAAATATTTTCAAACACAATGGAAATTGATATTACAAGTTCAAAAAACAATTCACGTTAGAACTATGATCTTTGATTAATTTATTTAATTCGTATAAAAAATTTTTTATTTCGTTTTTATCATTTTTCAAAAAAAGAAAAAAAATTATTCTACGCTTAGAATAATTATTCTAATTATACTATATTGCAGACTTTGTGTAATGCATTTTTGAGCATTCTTGTAGAGACAAAAAGACATGCGCCCGACATGCCCCCCCACCCCCGATGATCTAATCTTGATGAAAAAAGATTTCGGTATGCCAAACCGAAAGAGTTTCTCATTTTTATATGCGTGTGTACCTTTTATAGGCAATCTTAAGAACGAGGAGAGAGTTCTGGAATGGTTAATCGAACAAAAAAGTAAGGAAATTTCTAGGATCATGATTATTATTACTGGTGTACTGTTTTTTGTGACGTTAATCTCGGTTGTGACTATACCACCGTATTATCAGTATAATACACGCGCTAAAGTGATAACTCCCGTCATTCTACCACCACCGCGATCACCATAATATTATCCTTTAAAAAAAGGGATTTTCAACGTTTGACTTCGCGATATAACTTTTATCTATATACATTTATATTAATATGTTTACAATTATCCTAAGAGATATTTATAAATTTTATAAAGTTTGTTAAAATTGTTTATGTCATTTTTTTTTTTTTTCATTTTCTTTTCTTTTCTTTATCGATATACGGGGAGATTATACGTTCTTAAAGTATAGGTCAATCATTTTTTGGAACACCCTGTATATGAATACAAAATTTAATGTGCATATATATATATATATATTTTCTTTTTTTATTTTATTTTATTTTATTGTCATTATTATATTATAATTATAGTTATATTTATTTCTATAAAAAATACATCGATTGTAGGATATATTTTCAGTTTTTTCAGAAACGTGAAA
>NC_140823.1:2845000-2855000 GCF_050613455.1 Vespa mandarinia
TAATTAGCAAATGAAATATACATATAATATATAACTGCGTCGCAATCATTAACATCATAACGATTTATATATTTATATATATATATATGAAATCGCTTTTGTTGCATTTCATCGGTAATATATTCAAGAAAAATGCTTAAGGAACTATATAGAAATATTAACGAGCGAAATAATATAGAAAGAAATCTATTTTAGAAATCATCTTTGTCAATATCATTTTATACTGACATACTTATTTCTTCAATTAAATGGTTCTTTTTTTTTTTCTTTCCTTTTTTTGCAATTTAGACTTATCTCACGATTAATCTTTTAACGAGTTGAATTTTTCTTTTCTTTTTTTTTCCTTCTTTCTTTCTGTCTTTCTTTTTTTTTTTTTTTTTTCTTTTTTTAAGAAACGACTGCGTTACTTGGATCTCAGACGAATTATAGAAGTTAAAAAAAGGCTGCTGTTTTCATACGCACACGTATCTGCACACACACACACACATACACACATGCACACACACACAAATGAACGCAATCGCGTACTTAGACAAAAATTCTATCATGGATTATTATAAATATCATATTGTGTTTTTTAATTTCTTCGTTTTTTGATTTCTTTCCTTTTTTCTTCTTTTTTTTTTTCAAAGATAATTTTCTCACAATTTGTAATAATTTTTATCGCTCACAGACGAACTTAATCTTTTTTTCTGTTTTTCTTTTTTTTTTTGATCTTTTCAATTCTCTAATGATTACGGAGAATTTAATTTTGCGTTTAGATTGAAATTTAAAACTTTCTTTGTTTGCAATCGATGGAACATCATTATCAGTAGACTTAAATAAATTATTATTAAAACAAAAAACAAACAAGAAAAAAAAAAATATATATATATATATCTAAATATTTTTACGATCAGTGCACGTTATTATACATTAGAATCGCGTGCTGATCATTTTTTTATCTTTCTTTTTCTTTTTTTTTTTTTTTTCTTTCTTTCGGCTCTCATTATTATAACAGATCCAATCTAAATCGCATAGATATCTAATCTCATACAAATTAATTTGAAAACAAAAAAAAAAGTATTAACCAATTTTCTAGCATTAAACTTAACACTAACAGTTTTTGCTTATCGGATTGCACGTGCCAATATTATATATGTAGAGTGTCAAATATACTTTCAATTGATCTGATATAAAAGTTAACAACAACAACAACAAAAATATATATATATACATATATGTATAAAGATATGGAAACAAAAAATAATAATAATAATAATAATAATAATAATAATGTAGATTTGTAATTTGAAATTTTGTCATTCATATATGTTTGAAAACTTTGCAAAAGGAAACAAAGAAATGAAAAAAAGGAATATTCGAATAAAAATTAATTTCATTTAGGCGTATATAATACTTAATAACAAACAAACAAACAAATAAACAAACAAACAAACAAACAAACAAACAAACAAACAAACAAAAATATATATATATAGAATACTTTAGATTTTTATATATATGTGAAATTTTGCAAATAAAGAAAAGAAGATTTGAATAAAAATAAATTTCTATTCAAATGTAAAAATTCATCAAATCACGTGTTTAGATTAAATTTAATTTATAATTAAAATGATAGAGATAGAGATAGAGATAGAGATAGATAGATAGATAGAAAGAGAGAGAGAGAGAGAGAGAGAGAGAGAGAGAGAGAGAGAGAGAAAGAGCATAATAAATAATTATTCGTACATATATCCAAACGATTAATAAAAATTACATAGAGATATCGATGTTAAATAAATTATCCGAGAGAAAAATTAATTAATATGTAATAGTTTACACAAATGACACTTGTGCACTGACCGATAAAAGACGAAAAAAAGAAAAAGAAAAAGAAAAAAAAAACAAAAAAAAAATAGAAAGAAAACTTATCGCCGTTGATTTGAACAAGATTAATATGTACAACAATAAACACGTTATTATATGATAATAAATGGGTTTCTCTCTTAGTTTATCAATTAACATCCTTAACTCGTAACTGATAATTCGTAATGATGGAAATTTTGATCACCTGACGGAGAAAAATTATGATGGGATCTTATTTAAGATCCCCTCAGAGATATGTTCGAAACTTTATTAAAATTTAATCAAAAAAAAAAAAAAAAAAAAAAAAAAAAAAGAAAAAACGAAAAAGAAAAACAAAGAAGAAGAAGAAAAAAGAAAAGCCAGTATCGCGAGTTATATTCAATTTATTATTATTTATTTACAAATTAAAAAAGAAAATAATTAAAAATATAAATTCTATCGTATTAATAATTTATTACTATAAATATTCAAAATTATTATTAATTGATTGCCCGACAAATCTCAGATTATCAGTTACGAGTTAAAAATCTTGCTTCGTCCATGTTAATTGTCCATCATTTGTTATGCAAAACGCATTGAAGTTTTGTTATACCCTCGCATGTATTAAAAAATCACTTACTGAGTGATTTATTATCCATTAAATTGTCTTCATCTATACGGTATTTATTGCACCAAACGAATGTAAGGAAAAAAAAACAAAAAAAAAAAAAAACAAAACAAAAAAAAACAAAAATATATTTCTCGTTCATCCATTTACAATAATACTAAAGCATAGAGACACATATATTTATTATAAAACCTTCGAGAACTCGAATAGCCATTCCAGAATGGACGAAGAAAAAAGTTATATCACGGTATCTAACTTTTTGTCCTTAAATTAATTCATAAGTTGCAACAAGTTATGAAAAAAATTTCCAATTGCTTCGAGATGATATTGCCCGATTGATTTTGAAAAGTAATTTGATAATATTAATAATATATATTATATGTGAAGTGTAATATAAAGAGAAGAAAAGAAGAAGAAAAAAAAAAAAAAAAGAAAAAGAAGAGAAAAAAAAAGGAAATAAATGAAAACTTTTAAAATGTATCATTTTTAGAATATACGAATTTTAAATAATTTTTTTTTTCTTTTTTTTTTTAAAGGATATATACAATTTTGACAATAAAAATATTCAATGTAGAAAAGTATAGAGAATTATTTTTTTTTTTTCCTTTTAATTTTAATATTTAAAACATCCGAAACAATTTAACTTTTTAACGATCAACTTTTATTAAAAAAAAAATTGTCCAATGAAAAACAATTTGAATTCTTATTTTAATCATTTGGTAAGTATATTATGTGTCGCGCAAAATAAAATCAAAGAGAAATTAAGAAATAAGAAATATTATAAAAAGGACAGTACGATAAGAACATTCGCTCCTTAAACTATTTTCTCGACTTCTGCAAATCATCATTAATGACGAATAAGAAGAATGAAAGAAATTGCGGTAAGTAAAGTGATTAACAAAGATTGGAATGTTCTTCCATATCTCAGGTAATCTTCTCGACGAAGCTGAAGTTCTCGATTGGATGGTGAAACAGAAAACCGACGAGAGCATCGAGGAGATTGATCGAGAGACTCTAATGAAGTATATTGATACGAAGGAATTTCTCGCAGTTATTTTTTGTAAGAAGAATCTATTCCTATCCTTCATTTATTAGGTTGGCCAATAAGTAAAAAAAGAACGAACAAACAAATATACAAAAATGTTTAAACAAAATAAACGTATGAATGAATAAGTACAATAATCCAAAGGGTAATCCTATAAAAAGGAATAATATATTATTTAATAAAACAAAAATAAAAATAAGACGCTAATAAAAAATTAACTCAATTTTTGTTCGTGCGTTTATATGAAAATTTATTAATTATATCGATATATTTTTATATATTTAATGATTGGCTTATTTTCTTTCTTTCTTTTTTTTCCTATTTATCACAGCAATACTATTGTACTGTATAATAAGTATATATATTCTTTAAAGGGAGAAAAAAAAAAAAAAAGAAGAAAAATTGATTTAATTATTTGCTTTATTATTACTTATTGACCGACCAAATATATATATTTTTTTCAAATCTGAAATATTTCTTTTTTTTTTTTTTTTAATTAAAGTATAATATTTAATTGATATTACTTAAAATATCCATTATATCTACATATTTTTTTCTAATACTTAGAAAATATCTCTTTACTAGTACAAAACATATTAAATTGTTAAATTAATTTTGAAACGTACATACATACATACATACATACATACATACATACATACATACATACATACCTTCACTTTGTTCCATTATATACAACCATTGGAGGATCTTTGTGAATATTTGTTAAAACAATAAATAGATATGTATTTCCTCTGCCATTCTTTTCGAATGTATTATTCACAGACAAAGAAGAAGATCCAGAAACTCCACGAGTACTCAGGCACGTCGAGTTGATCGACGACGAAGCTGCTGAGTATGGAATCAAAATAGTTCGTATGAAGGATCGTTTAATGGCGAAAAAATATGGTTATCGTAACCCACCTGGTATAACATATTTCCGGAAAGGTAAAAGTACGAATTACGATGGTGATATAGACGACGAGGAAGAGATTCTTGATTGGTTAACCGATCCTGATAACATGGAATTAACGGATCACATTGAAAGAATTAATAAGAAGATGTTTCATAAAATACGTCAATCTACTGACTACTTGGCTGTATTTTTTTGTGAGTATATATTTACAAAAATATAATTTATTATTAACGCTTAATGATAGAATGATTACACAGGTATTAATCTTAATAATTTATGTTATAAAAAAAAAAAAAAAAACAAAATACTACGCACCTCTCTCTATTTCTCTCTCTTTCTCTCTCTCTTGCAGTAAATTTGGCCATTAGCCAATATTTTTTTATTTTGTAAAAAAAAAAAAAAACCCCTGTCGACTTTTAAGAGTTAAATATATAAGAAATAATAAATAATAAATAAATAATAAAAAATAATAAATAATAAAATAATAAATAATAAGTAAATAATAAAAATATAATAAAAAGATAATAAATAATTTTCGCACTAATATAATAATAAATAATAATATAAATAAATTTTATATCCCTTACCAATTTGATCACTATATTTGTGTGTTTAGACAGCACCGACTGTAAACAATGTAGTAGAGTTCTGGCAGAGATCGAGCACATCGACGATGAAGCTGATAATGCCGGAATCAAATTTGTAAAGATCGACGACAAGGAACTTGCCAAACATTACGGAGTATTTGCATTACCAGGAATCCTCTTTTTCAAGCTGACATCGAAAGAACCGGTGATATTCGCTGGTAAGAACAAAATTAATAGTAACGATATTTATTAATAATTAATTTAAAACTCCAAAGAATCTACGTTACGAACGGGGAACGATCGATCATAAAAGCCATTTTGAAATTTTTCTACTTTTTGAAACTCGCGGTTTTTTTCAAAATTCAAACTCTTTATTTTCAAACTCTTTAATTCGATTTTTAGAATTAATATTAATAGTAATATATATATAAATATATATATATATATATATCACATTAGATTTAATTTTTATAATAATAGTAGTTAGTCGATTAAGCGTATATTAAAACAGAAGACGATCAAGAAATGCCATTTTTGAATTGTTACTTTTAAAAAATCGCGGTTTTTTAAAACATAAAATTATTGATGTTTAAACGATTATTTAATATGTCATAATTATTCGTAGCTCAATTTTTAGCCAATGTAATATCGTTTACAAGAGTATTATGATTTTATCATAAAATAACATAACAAATTCGATCGAGACATAATGATAATAATAATAATAAGAAGAATAAGAATAAAAAACATAATAATAATAATAATAATAATAATTAATGTTAATTATTCATACCTGTTAATCTTATATTACTTGTGTGTCATCGAAGGAGATCTCTACGACGAAGAACAAATTTTGCAATGGTTAATGACGCAAAAGGATCCATCGGGAGAGGCAATCGAAGTTTTGGATGGTGAAGAACTTCTGAATCTAATTCGAGAATCGGAATCCTTGGCCGTATATTTCTGTAAGTCTCTTAATGCATATCAATATTTTAATCGCATAAAATCAAATTGCCTTCTCTCATCGTTTCTTCCGTACGACATAAACTAAAATGGCGAGTCAGTGCGCATGCGTCTAAAACGCTGTTACCTGATTGGCCTATCGATGCGCCATCTCTTGAAATTCTTAGGTACTACGGAAGCGCGAAAATTTGTTTCATTTAAATAATATTATCTCTTACATGCATATATGTTAAATAAGAACTGCTCATGTTAAATAAAATTTTTTAATTAAATTTCAGAAATATATACAACCATACACGCACAAACACATACACACACACACACACACACATACATACATACGCATTTCATAATTAAATTGCTTTTTATCAACTAAATTCTGTCTATATATAATCACACTAATGTTATTATTATACATATAGATATTTCATGTGACTAACGCTCTGAAATCAATCAACTGCTATATTTATTATGAATTTTCATTATTCTATTTATCAAACCTTGGGTTCACCTATTGCTTTCAATGGAAATTCAAAAGTTCGCTTTCATGGAGGAATTGAAGGAAGAACTTTCGGCTTCTATTAAATGGACAAAAATAATGAAATTTTAGATTATCTGACAGACTAAGGTATCAAAAGGATATTACTTTTATGTACATATATATATATATATATATATATATATACATAACTTCTGAGAAAAAATAAAAAAAATAATCTTGGATCATTCGGATAGATTTTAACAAAATAATGCACACTATAACTTACATAGTAAGCTCTTTTCTATGTTTCTATAATTTCTTTTTCTTTAGATGGTATATTCAACGAATTAAGCATTCATTTGATCTAAATAACTTGTTCAAAAAAGTGGTGTACACGTGTATACTATAATGTCGTAGGGAACAGAACGCTTTGCGACATGTGTCAAGCAAAAATGCATCGCAAGCAGACACGGCACAAGGAGCACAGGATCAACGAACACGAGACAACCGAGGATGCTGACGGTACAAATTAAAAAAGAAAAAAAAAAAAACGAAGCAAAATAAAAGTAGAAAAAGAATGAATAAAAAAAAAAAAAAGAAACATTTAAAGACAAATTAATGATCCTGATTAGTGTTGTCTCTTCTCGTGATTATGCGAAGAGGCATTTAACATCATGCATACATACAACAACAACAACAATGACCAACAAACAAACAACACACACGTACAATTGATACGTGCATTTTGTCAACTAATTACACTTTTTAGAGATTGATCCTTAGAAGAAAAAAAACAAAAAATAAAAAAAAGAACGATTTAGATCATTCTCTTTTTTTACAAAAAAAAAAATCACAATATAACTAAGTTACATCTCCCTCAGTCGAACAATTTTTTCAAGAATATTTTCAATCCAATTTTCTTTAGATATTTTGATTAAACCTCTGACAATGTTTATATATAGGTGCACGAGCATTTAAGCATGCGAGTTATACATCCAAATGGCAATGGTAGTGACTACTCTCCTCCCCCCCCTGCAGAAACACCACCCCCCGCCCAGGCTGTGAATAATGTGTTCAATATATTCTCTCTTCATAATTTCATGTATTTCTTTGCACGGTAGATATAACTTAGCAGTTCAATGGCATGCACAAACACGCAAGCGACGTCACAAATATAATTTATTTTTTTTTCTTGTTTTTTTTATTTTTCTTTTTTCATTATGAAAATAAAATACCATCATGTCCTCGAATAATAATAAGAAAAATATTAATCTACGATTAATATCATTAAATGTATTACAATGATATTTTGTTCTCACTTAGACATTGACAATTGTGAACAATGTACCGGGATCTTAGAAGAATTAGAAAATATTGACGACGATTGTGACAGACATGGTATCACTTTTATAAAGACACAGGTAAATTGATGATAATTTTTCTATCATATCGATAACGTTATTACCGTTATGATTTATCGTTTAACATAATTTTTTTTTTTTTTTTTTTAATAACGTTAAAAAAAATCACACGCCATTGTGTTCACTTTTAGGATCATAAAGTGGCAGAGGATTATGGCGTTACTGATTTTCCAGTTCTCGTTTATTTTGAAAATCAAATACCTAATGTATTCGAAGGTTTGCATCATATATATATATATTTCTAATGTTTTCTATCAACTTATTTTCAAAAACATTCTTATTATCTATTATAGGTGATTTGGCCGTAGAAGAGGAAGTATTACAATGGCTAATCACACAGAAAACTGAAGATCGCATCGAATTGATAACTCGTATTATGTTGGAAGGCTTTGTCGAAGAAACACAATATCTTGCCGTTTATTTTTGTAATATTCAAATTTTTGAATTATTATTAATAACAATTAAACGTTCAAATCAAAAAACAAAAAGATATTTTCTTTCTCTATTTTAGACAAACAAAATTGTCATATATGCGACGAAATATTAGAAGGTTTAGAAAGAATCGACGACGAATGTGACGTCTTTGGTATACACTTGGTTAAGATTCAAGATCCACAACTAGCGAAAAGATATTCCATTAAAACTTTTCCTGCTCTAGTTTACTTTCGTAATGGCAATCCTCTTTTGTTCGAAGGTCTCTCTTTCTCTTTATTTCTCTTATTAACATCATACATTATAAGAATACTGAGTTTAAATACAAATTTTCTTATATATTCTAGGTGATCTACAAAATGAGGAATCAGTTTTAGAATGGTTGATAGACGATGAAAATCGTGAATTGGCTGATGAGATTGAATCCGTCAACGAAAGGATGTTAGAGAGATTATTGGATGAGTCGCCATTTTTGGCGGTCTTCTTTTGTAAGTCTTCTTTAATATATCCGTTAACGATAAATGATAAAATTATTTAAAAAAAAAAAAAAAAAAAATCAAATTAAATAATAATATTCTCATTGATACCATAACGATAAATTGATTAATAGACGACGAGGATTGTGCTGAATGCGGTGAAATTATGGAAGCATTGGAAAAGATCGACGGCGAGGCCGATCTTTTTGGCATTGATTTTGTTAAGATATCGAGTACCGAAACTGCTGAGAAATATAATATCATGAATGTACCATCCTTGGTATATTTTCGTAAGAGAACTCCTCTTATTTACGACGGCGATCTCACCCAAGAGGATAAAATTTTACAATGGCTTACTTCCCAAGATGTTTTTGAGATAAAGAATGAAATCGAGGAAGTTAACAAGAAGATGCTCGACAAATTATTAGATGAAAATGAATTCCTCGCAGTCTTCTTTTGTAAGCGTACAATTGACTATCTGAAAAGTATTAATTAAAAATTAATATCCAACGATTATAATCAAAAATTTTCTAACTACACTCCTTGCTTCTCTTTATTTTTTCTCTCTCTCTCTCTCTCTCTCTCTCTCTTTTGTTTCTTTTTTCTTTTCAATCGATTATAATTAAAAACTTTTCAAATGCAAAGATTCAAATAACAATTAGCAATTATAAATTTTCTAACGATTATAAATTATTTATATATATATATATATATATTTCCTCAGATGAATACAACAATACGGAGAGCGAGAAAGTTCATGAAAAATTAGAAACGATCGATGGTGAAACGGATAATTTAGATATAACATTTGTAAAGATGGCTGATCCAAGATACGCTAGAAAATGGGGTGTCACTAAGCTTCCAGCTATCGTTTACTTTCGTAAACGTTTTCCCAGCATTTACCGAGGTATATAATAAAAGAACAAAAGAATTTACTTATCTTTTAAAATATTTTAGATATAATCTATCTAATTAATACTATATATATATATATATATATATATATATATATATATACATACTTTTAACTTAAAGGTGATCTTCATAAAGAAAATGAAGTTCTCGAGTGGCTTCGCAAAAACAGATACCGCCAACCAGAATTAAACATCTACATGTATATACTAATAGCGACTACGGTGGTCTTTGCGATGTACACTGGTTTCCTGCTTTCATATTTCTGATCGGAATCATCGATGCTATCCAATGGCTCATACGAAACAACCT
>NC_140823.1:2860000-2865000 GCF_050613455.1 Vespa mandarinia
AATTTAAGATAACAATATCTCTCTTTCTCTTTCTCTCTCTCTCTCTCTCTCTCTCTCACTCTCTCTCTCTCTCTCTCTCTCTGCAATTATTCTTACTATTTGTTTGTTAGTTTTTTTTTCCTTTTTTCCATAAAATAATTATAAATATGATAAATACCAAATTGCAAGAAAAAATATTTTCATACAATTTTTCTCTCAATATATATGTACGTTCTTATATATTCACGTATATATAATATGTATATTATATGTATATCTATTTTCGTATTATTCAGATCGTTAATTTATCTTTTTAATTTTTAATTATTATATCATTGAAGCGATACTTCTACCGACCTTTTATTAATACTTCGCAGTGACAATCTCGTTTATATAAAAACAGACTAGGCAAACCCTTCACCTTCGAACTTCTATTGAATAACTACCGTTTCTCTATGACGCAGAAATATATTTTTTATTGTCTCGAAACATGACACATGTTATAATCCAGTTATGACCAGTCCACCCGAGTTGCTCTTCGATCATATTAAAAAAATTAACGTATGTACAAAAAAGAAAAAATAACATAATGTAATAATTAAAAAGAAATTAAAAAAAAAAAATGTATATATATATATATATATATATATATATATATAAACGTAAACATTCAACAAGAAATTTTTTATATTAAACGCGTCATCATTTTTATTACAATAATTCAATCATAAGTTACTTCTGTATCATCCATATAAAACAACTTTAAATTTAATAAAAATATTTTTAAAATATTTTATAATAATAATAATAATAATAATAATAATAATAATAATAATAATAATAAAAATAATAAAAATTAAATATGAACTTTTGAATAATGGAGCATGGTCATATCTGTTTACTTGTGTCACGTTATCTAAGGGATATATCTGTACTTATCGAAATGTACAATAACAATGCGAATGAACGTAAAAATTAATTAATGATTCACTTAAAACACTGTTAAATTTATATATATATTTATATATATATAAATATATATATATATATATATATATATATATATATGCCTCGTGCGTATAATACACAAATGCAATGAAAATACATTTGCGCAAATAAATTATCTACTTTGTTATCACACTTAATTCATTCGATCACTTAATCATAGCCTATAATGTATAGTTTGTTGAAATTCTTAAAAATTATAAAAAAAGAATTATTAAAAAAAAAAAAAAAAAAAATATAAAGAAAACAAAAAAAAAATAAAATAAAATAAAATAAAATAAAATAAAATAAAAAAATAAAATAAAATATAATGTATGCGTAAAAACAAATCATACACTTATAATACCGGGATGGTTCATATATAACAAAGCCATACTCTACGAGATACCTGTCGTAAAATATACGAGAGACGACACACAACCTTGAATACTTTCGAATTAAAGAAAAGTGCATAACATTTCCTATTTTTTGTGACTTATTCTTTTTTTTTCTTTTTTTCTCTTCTCTTTTTCTTTTTCTTTTCAAAATGATTACTACTATTACAAATCGATCGTCAATCGAATTATCTATTTATTTGAAATTAATCATCGATGATGATAATGATGATGATATTATTATTTTTATCATTATTATCATTAACGGTACATGTTCGTTTATATATATATATATATATATATATAGGCTGTGCCAAAAACTTCTAGGTATCCTTAAAAATCAATCACTCTTTTTTTCGAGGAGCTTTCGTTTTTATAAGCTCGTAATTGAAAGACTGTCAATTTCTCTGTGGTAAGGCTTGTAAAAGTTTTATAATCTGATAAAACGTTAGCCTTAAAAAAAAGAAAAAAAAAAAAAGAAAAAAAAGAGTCTCAAGAGCGATTGAATTGAATTTTAAAATTACTTAGAAAAAAAATCTTGTAGCCTATCCTGTATTTTTTATTTCTTTTTTTCTTCTTTTTTTTTCAAGCTAGCCGATTTTTATTCACTATTAAAACAAAAAACAAGAAAAAATTCTATTATAGACAAAAGTAGGCTCAAGAAATACTTGTTTACTACTCTGCTGTTGCTGCTGCTGCCTGCTACTATATATATGTATATCACTAGATTTTCTGTCCTCTCTCCTCTCTCTCTCTTTTTCTAATCAATAATTAATTGCTAATCACATTTGTTTAATATATACGAGAAATATTGTAACAATATAAAACATAATACTACCCCCCCTTCCCAATAAAACAACAACCAGCACAGATTGATCATCAGCAGAGAAAGTTTTATTAAATAGATTAATGATCATCGTACTGCAACCGGAGATTATATATGAATCCTTACGTATGTACTCCTACATTACTTTTTTTTCTTTTTTTTTTCTTTTTTTTTTCCTTTTTTTTTTTTTTTTCTTCTTTTACTTTTTATACTAACACCTAATATCATTCAATCGAAGTTGTTAATCACGAAAGATAAAAGATATACGCCTTCGACTTTTTTTTGAAATCCCATGATATACATATATATATATATATATACATATATGTATATGTATATATATACATATAGATATCATATAATGTGACAAAGAATGTACATACGTTTTTCTATAAATGAGATTATTTCAGTCAGAAATAATAAATTTATTAATGACACTTTAATCTCATTATCAATAGTGATTAAGAAACATAGTCAGTTTCAAAAACACGTACGTGCCATCACTCTCTCTCTCTCTCTCTCTTTCTCTCTCTCTCTCTCTCTATTGTCTTTTCATAATCCTGCTGTAAACATAATTCAATCCTTTTACTGTCTCTTATCTAGGGACAATCGAATTATTTAATTACCTCGATATAACATAATATATCAATATATCATCTCCATATATTATATTCATTCTGCATCATAGGTCTTTGACGATGATAATAATAATAATAATGACGACAACCATGACGCGTCGCCAATGACAATAATAATTAATTATCTTTCAATAGAAAGATATTCCATGAAATGAAGATATATCAAAACAAAACAAAACAAAACAAAAATTAATAATTTTTAATAAAAAGAGGACAAAATCATTCTTCTTCAGATTTGAAGAAGGATGTGATGATAAATATTATTAACCTCCTTTCATCAATACTTTCGTATAGAACTTGCTGCTACCGATTATTATTTTTAACTTAAATATCTCTCTGCTATATCTCTGATGATATATTCACTCTCTCTCTCTCTCTCTCTCTCTCTCTCTCTCTCTCTCTCTCTCTCTCTCTCCCTCTCCCTCTCTCTTTCTCCCTCTCTCTTTCTCTCTCTCTCTCTCTCTCCCTCTCTCTCTCTCTCTTTCTCTCTTTCTCTCAATCTCTCTCTCTCTCTCTCTCTCTCTCTCTCTCTCTCTCTCTCTCTCTCTCTCTCTCTCTCTCTCTCTCTCTCTCTCTTTTTATACATCAGCTTTCTTCCTTAGCTATGCTAAAATACTTGAAGAAAAAGCCAACTTGTGTTTCCATCCCACTTGTGACAGATGGATAACACCACGAAACGATTTCCATTTATCGTTCGACGATGGCTTTCGATATGATTCGATCGAGAATTTCTTTCTTTCCTTCTTTCTTTCTTTCTTTCTTTCTCTTTCTTTCTTTCTTTCTTTCTTTTCTTTTTTTTTCTAATTTCTTTCCATCTACCTCTTTTATGCAACAACGCCAGTTATTACACCTCCAGCTCCAGGTAGACCGGTTGATCCCATTAAATCAACATCTATTTCTCTTGCGGCTTGTCTTCCTTCAGTTATTGCCCAAACAACCAATGATTGTCCTCGTCGACAATCTAATTATCCAAATTATTTATATTTTGTAGAAAATTATTGCATGTTGTATATGTATATATATATATATATATGGAGCCGTTAATTTTGAAAGTAGGGCGTCCATTTTTTTCTTTTTTAAATGAATAAAAACAAATTTTATATTAATTTCTAGTAAGAATTAGCTTTAACTATTTTTTTTTTCCCACAAAATGGATGTCCTCCATTTTGAGAATCAAGAGCTCATATATGTATATATATATATATATATATATATACATACATTATATTTATTTATTCATGTAAAAAAAAAAAAAAAAAAAAAAAAAAAAGAAAGAAAGAAAGAAAAGCTCGATTACCTCCAGCTGCATAGATTCCAGGCAAACTGGTTTTGTATTTGCCCATTGGAGTTTCATAATTTCCACGTGCATCCATTTTCGTTTGCAACTCGTCGGCAATATATTTCTCTGGGCCCAAGAATCCCATAGCAAGTAAAACTAAATCACATTTATATATCTGCAAAAATAAAATAATTGATTAATATATATATATATATTTAAAAAAAAAAAAAAAAAAAAAAAAAAAAAAAAAAAAAAAAAAGTGGGAGGGGAGAGTGATTGACTTTTGATAATTTTTTATTAATTATCTTATCTATCTGACCTTCTCAGTTCCAGGAACTTCATTTGGTTTCCATCCACCGGCAGAATTCTTTGTCCATTCTATAGTTATAGTCTTGATACCACTCACATGTCCATTACCATCACTCAAGAATTCCTGATTGTCAAAATTTAATTCATTTTAAATTATACAAATATATATATGTCACTCTCTCTCTCTCTCTATCTCTCTGTGTGTATATGTATATGTGTATATAATGTAATAAATTTAAATTGTAGATTTTGTTTACCTTGCTGCCAGTACTAAATCGACGAGGATCACGACCAAATTTCAAGGCCACTTCTTCATGACCATAATCTACTTTAAACACTCGAGGGAATTGAGGCCAAGGATTATCCGCACCCCTTCTACCGGGTGGTTCGGGTAAGATTTCAAAAGTAGTAATTGTTTTAGCACCCTATATAATGTTATATGTATATATAACAAAAAAAAAAAAAAAAGAATATAAAAACTTGTCTTTATCTTATCGATCTTTTATAATTATTATACCATTAGCATTAATCGAATAATATTAAAAGTAATATGATTACCTGACGTAAGGATGTTGCAATACAATCACAGC
>NC_140823.1:2870000-2907500 GCF_050613455.1 Vespa mandarinia
ACACTTATCTATTACTTCATCAGCTAATCCAACTGCTTCAAAGATTTGTGCTCCTTTATAAGATTGTAAAGTTGATATTCCCATTTTTGCCATTACTTTTGCTATACCACGTTCCATAGCTTCAGAATAATTCTAAAAAAACAAAAAAGAAAATATACATATATGCATTTAATTTTGAATTTAAAAAAAAAAAAGAAATTGATCTCTAATCTATAATTTTTTTTTTTTTTTTTTTTTTTTACCTTATATATGACTTCATCGGTAAATGTATAATCAAAAACTCCATCTGCTCTTAAATTCTTTGCCATTTCAAATACAAGATATGGACAAATAGCATCTGCGCCATAACCAAGTAAGACGCATATATGATGTACTTCTCTAGCCTCAGCGGTTTCCAAGATAAGACCAACTTTCATTCGTTGTCTCTCTTCGATCAAAAAATGATGTACTGCTCCTAATACTAATAAGCTGCTAACAGGTACTCTAAAGTAATCAAAAGTTTAACTTAAATTAATAAAATGTATACATAAAGAATTAAAATCGCATTATATATGACTTAAATCATCGAAAGAAAATTTCACCTTTCTGGACCACCTTGTCGATCGGATAATACAATTAATTGATAACCACCTCTAGCAGCTTCGTTAGCTTCATTACAGACACGATTCAGTGTCTTTACAAAATCAAGAGGTCCATCTTCAACGGGATATGTTGCATCGATTACTTTGGTCTTCCATCCACGATGTTTTGTTTGCTTAAGAACTTCAAGATCGTCGAGAGATAAAATTGGTTGTTCTAAGAACAATCTATGTACTTGGAGTTCACTTGGTTCTAAAATATTGCTCACAGGACCAATTGGACAAAGCATTGACATGACGATCTTTTCTCTAAACGGATCAATTGGAGGATTTGTCACCTAATATAAAAGATTAAATAAATGAATATATATTATAGACTTCATTGAAAAGAGAAAAAAGAAAAAAAAAAAGAAACAAAACAAAAAAGAACAAGAATAATGGATATGACGTATAAAATTTTACCTGTGCAAATAATTGTTTAAAGTATTCGTATGGTAATGGTTGAAATTGCGATAGACACGCAAGCGGCGCATCATTACCCATAGAACCAAGAGCTTCTTTTCTAATTGAAAAAGAAGAAAACAAAAAAAGAAATTTTTATTTGTAATAAAGTAAAAAAAAAAATAAATAAATAAATAAATAAATAAATAGCAAATTATTTTTAATATATCAAAAGATTACATAATTGTGAATTACAAAAATATATTACATACTTGGATTTTATCATTGGAAGTAATAGCAGGTTGATGGTCTCCAATGTATATCCGTACAAAGACAATCTTTTATCACCACCCCAGACACGATTGACAGCAGAAATTTCATTGAGACCATTGATAATATTTTTTTTCTGAACATCAGAATTGTATCCATTCTCAACTGTGTTCGATGTATCACCATTATTAGCGGCATGAGCAGCACGTATTTCATCCATTGTTATCTGTTTTTAAACAAAGCTTAAATGTTACTAAATGTATAACTTGTACGAGCTTTAAAAAAAGAAAAAAAAAAACCGGGAAAGCAAAACTCTAATTATTCACAAGCACAATTGAAGAGAATATTATAAATGATAATACTATATATTTTACCTACTATATATTTTCTCCAGTACCTGTTTCTTTGTGATGACATTAGCAATGATAATATTAAAAAGCATACACTATTTATAATAATAATGGAAATGTATACATTTTAAAATGAATAAATAATAAATGCAAGTAAATGTTCTTTTGTTTAAAAGAACTAAATCTTCCATCATGAAATAAATATTAAAGATACGAAATATTTAGAAATATGCTTTTGGTCTATCTAATGAGAAATGAAAAAAAAAAAAAAATGTGAAAGTAAAAAATAGAAACGAATCCCAATCCTATTCAAAATATTATAAATATGGATGAGCTATAGGATGAAGGAAACACAAAAATAATAAGCTTTTTATACCGCAAAATTCTATATATACAACCAACATATTGCTTCCTAATTTAATATTTACACACATAAAAAATAATATTTAAAAAATATACAGTGCTCCAATAAATTAGCGACATGATTTAAGCTTACAACACCTCTCTTTAAGGTTACGACTCACCCTCTGCACACAACACGATGGATGTCAGCACATAGGAAAAGTGAAAAAGATTATTTTGTATTAGTATATTCTCTATGTAAAAAAAAAAAAAAAAAAAAAACAAAAAAAAAAAAAAGAACCACTTTTCTCTCCTCGTAACTTAAATCACACCCAATAATAAATGTTATCGAAATTGTGCCGTATCCAAGCACATATTTAGTAGAAATTTTATTTTTTTACAATAATACTGTAGCTTTGTTATAAGTGTGCATCCCATTAATTGTTATGACATGTGATAATGATTTGACGTAACAATAGATATAACGACGATGTAATAATTTGACAAAAAGCATAAACAAAAAAGAATATAATGTATCGTAAAAAAAAAAAAAAAAAAGAAAAAAGAATATATATATATATGTATACATAAAGAAAAGAGGAACTGCATCAATTACCTGTTCTCTTAGCCACTTAGAATGAGGCCTGCTTCTCGCAATGTGTTGTTTTAGTTCAACATCTTGTATTATCTTCTTTTCTTCTGTGTCAACGAGGAGCATTCTTCCAGGCTTCAAACGGCTCTGTAAATAAAACGAAGCATGAATAATCATTTTCAATTAAACTTTACAAATGATCGGCATTTATATGACAGCACTGGATGACGGTCCTACTGCTTTATACATACCTAGTCCCTAAATGACAAATTAAACATCATACATATGACATGAGAAAAAAATAAATAAAACATAGCATGTGATTTGCCATTATGCATACAATAAATACAATAGCATAAAAACATATGCATGTTAGACGGTGTCATTCTATCCTTACCGAACAGATGAAAATAACTAATAGTTTCGTTGAACATTCTACTGATGCAACCTCGAAGAATGAAAACATAAAAAATATATATATATATAATATATATAACAATATTATATTACAATACTTCTTTTCTTTTTCTTTTTTTTTTCTTTTTAAATTCACTACATTTCGCTCACAGATAATTTTTCACATCCTCGTGGAACACACAACACTCTCTTTTTCAATGATTCTATTCTCACAACTTTATAATTATTATCCCTGAATCAAAAACAATTTAACATATGTATTTTAAATGTCACAAGCATAATACATACATAGAAATGTATAATAAAATAAGAATAGAAATAGAAATAAAATAAAATAAAAAAATATATATATATACATAAAGACATTGTTTTTATATAAAAAGGGAAAATAATTAATCCGTACGTGGGAAATGAATCACAAAGTAATGTTAAATGGGAGCAATGCGAATAATGGCAAAAATAATTATGTATGATAAATGAACATGTATGTACGAAGCATTTCACGTAGAATGGTTCCGTTTTATATTTGCTTGGCTATAATGCATCCTATAACGCAATCCTTAAGTAGCGTTCATATCTTCGGCTCTTTTTTATTTATTTATTTATTTTTTTTTTCATCTTGAACAAGAGATAGCAGAAGATTCGATCAGCTGGGCCTCGATCGAAAAAAACTGTAGGTTCCTCCTCCTCCTCCTCCTCCCTTGTAAAAATATTTTGTCCCCCTAGAGCTAAAATTCCTCTATATTTGTGAATAATATAGAGCAATAAAGAGAGAAAGAGAGAGGACAGATGGATGATAGAAAGAAAGAAAGAGAGAAAGGTAGAATGAGAAAGGGAGAAAAAAAAGAGAGAGAAAGATAGAGAGATGGCCATCATATTAGACGAGGACGACGACGGACGATGTAAAACACTTAAATAAATTAGCACTATTTAGAAGAGCTAATTCTGCTGAAAAATTCCCATTCTGAGAGAGATAGAGAGAGAGAGAGTGAGAGAGAGAGAGGAGAGCCGAGAGTTTCGTTGGTTCCTTTAATTCCTTGATTACCTTCAGGATTATATTGCTGGGCGGTGTGTCATAAACGCCCACTTCGGACGCCATCACCATCATGTTATCCTTAGTGACGTAGAAGCGCGAGGGGCGCAGGCCATTTCTGCCAAACAAAAATTCAAAAAAGTCTTTTTTATTATCACCTCTGTGTCGCAAACTAGTATCTGCTGTCTATATTGTTGTTTGTTCGCTTGCCTTCCTGCTCGCATTCGTATATAGAGTTCTGTACACGCACACACACACACACCTACTTAATCAATCCGGTTTTTTTTTTTTTTTTTTTTTCTTTTCTTTACCTTCATCTATTAGGCACCCCAGAGAAGAGTTGGAACGACGTATCTAAGTCATCGTAAACACTCATCGATTTTACTCCAGGATCTGTGTGTAACGACGTTACGTAGTAGTGCAACGAAACAACGTCGTACTTTTTTTTGCCCGACACCAAAAAAAAAGAAAAACGCAGAGGGAAGCGCGAGCGATAACTATACATTTATTTTATACATATGTGTAATCAACTATAATATTATATTGAGAGAAGTATATTATATTATGATGAGAAGGCATAATAATAATAATAATAATAATAATAATAATAATAATAATAAGAGCAAACGTGAAGAACAAATATGTGTTACATTTCAATCAGATTTCTTTTTTCTTTTTTGTTTTCTTTTTCTTTTCCTTTTTTTCTTTTTTTTTTTAAACCTTTATTTCCTTGTTTAAAATATTTCTGTATAATAAATTTTTCATTTCTTTTTTTTTGTTTTTGCTCGTCTTCCCTCTACACACACTACCACCCAATCCACGTTTACCTTCAATCGAATACTCTCTCTGCTTCTTTTTTCATATCATTTTCTATTTAAATACTATTATATACCGTTATTCGTTAACCATTTTCTCATGACACCGTGTATATATATTCATTGAAGAATTACTATTTTGAGCTTTAACATGTCTGATGACAGATACATGTCTATAATACGACACGTAACTATCTGTACGAGTAGAATCAATACTGTTGTGTACATGTCCATAATAAAAAAAAAAATAAATTTATACCATTTTTTTTTCCCACAAATAACATTATAAATTTAGCAGTACTAGAACCTACTCGTGATAATTAATCAGACCTCATGGAAATGATAGGAAACTGTTGTAAAATGTAATATAAATTTCTACCTGTCTAAGATAGCACCAACGTAACGACCATCGGTGAATGTAAGTAGAGCTGGACCATCCCAGGGTTCCATAGAACATGCGGCCCAATGATAAAAGTCTCTTTTCTCCGTAGCCATTGTAAGATCGTTTTGCCAAGCCTCCGGTACCATAGTCATAACAGCCTAAAGAATTATACATATATTATATATTTTATAAAATTATTTGATTTAATTTACAATACGAGGAAAAAGAAAAAAGAGAAAAGAAAAAAAAAACTAATCCCATTGATGTCACAACTATAATAAAACTTATCTCTCTATTATCGTACACAATAAAGATTAATTGATATGATAATGTAAATAATTATGATTATTATTACCTCAGGCAATGAACGTTGTCCCGCCATTACCAAAAATTCAAGTACACAATCGGCTGCACCAGAATCCGAAAGATTTGGCTCTACGACTGGATAAAGATCTTTCAATTGATTACCATAAATCTTACTGCTCATAACCCCCTCACGGGCTTTCATAAGATTAACATTTCCTCGTAAAGTATTGATTTCACCGTTATGCGCTAGTAATCTATGATATATAAGGATTATATAATTTTATTAATGATAAAACATACGTATATATATACAATGTTATATTTTTATATTAAAAAAAAAAAAAGAAAAAAAAAACTAGTTCCTGTAAAAGATAACATTGTTATCAGAACTTGATAATATTGTTTACTTACCGCAATGGGTGTGCCCTTTCCCAACTAGGGAATGTATTTGTGGAAAATCTTGTATGAACTAATGCCAAATAAGTCTCGAATTTTGGTGACTATAATAAAAAAAAATATTCTTAATTATTTACACAAAAAATTTTGATATATATATATATATATATATATATATGTACATATATGTATATACATATGATATATATACATATGTATATATATTTACGGTCTGTGTTGCATATTCACATGAAGGTGATAATATCGTATATAGATATTGTAGAACGAATCATTTAAAATATTACTTTTATCTAAATTATACACACACACACACACACACACACACACATATATATATATATATATGAAGATTAATTGAAATTATTTAATATTTACCTTTAAGTCCTCAAAGTATGACCAGAGTTGATCTGCTGTAAGTTGGCCTTTATAGACAACAGTTTTCAAAGAGAGCGAACAAATATAATATCTTAAGTCTGCTTTAGGTATGGTATGAGATGATCTCTTTCTTAATACAAAAATCTACAAAATAGATTAATCAATGATACATTGCAAGATAAAAATGTAAAAGAAATCGATATTTAAAAAAAAAAAAAGAAAAATCATTGGATAATAAATCAAAAATAATTAATTGAAAAAAAAAAATAATCTGATTTAATTTTAATTATAACGATTGTTTCAACATCCAATAATATACCTGACGTTGAAGAATTTCTTTATCCTCTTGATCGCCCGTAACAAATACTTGTCGCATATAAGGTTCACATTTTTTTGCAACCTGGCCAATTTGCGTGTCATCCGTTGGGACATCGCGCCAACAAATTACCTATAAAATAATTATCCCTTACTTCAAGTAAAATTCTAATAATAATAAATATTATATACTACGTAACTATTATAACACGTATAATAAATGTCATTATAATTAATTATAAAAAAAAAAAAAAAAAAAAAAAAAAAAAATATATATATATATAAAATAAAGATCTTACTCTTAGGCTACATTCTTCGGCTAATTTCTCAAATGCAGCTTCAGTTTTCTTATGGGTATTCTTGTCAAGGAAAAGTATGCCAGTAGCATAACGTCCGATATCGGGCAACTCAATATTCTGTTGCTCGCTAAAATAATAAATATATAAATTATTCAAATAAATCAATCAATTGAAATCATTGGATAAACACACACACACACAGACACACACACACATATATATATATCATTCTAGTGCATAAGCGCGCATACGCACACGCATTATAAATGCACGAACACTTAAGTATTCAATTTGTATACATACACACTTATTATATATATATATATATATATATATATATATATATATCTGATTTATGTAATTGATAGCACATATAGTATTATGCGGAGGATTAGTTACAATGAATTGCGCACGATTATCAATACGCACGGAACTCTCAAATTAGAGTCAACTTTCAGACTTATTACGAAGTTATGCAATCTGTTATATATATATGTGTATATATCAACAGGTATATCAGTTTTATTGATTATAGTTTTAAATGATAAGAAATAGATAATAAAATATTTTATATGTACGAATACATATATACACGTATTAAAAACCACATTCTACTTGAAAAAATATAAATAATGATAATATTTTCTTCTTTCGTTTATTTTAATCTATAATAGTTATATAGAAAGAGTCAAGTTCAAAAAAGAAGAAAAAGAAGAAAAAAAAGAGAAAAAAAGAAGTAGATAATACATAAGAATCAACAATGTTAACATTTTATATTCATAGATGTATTAACACTGTCATGGCCCGATAACACAACGTATCCATTATCTATGTTAAATTCTCTGATAAAAATTTTAATTATAAGAACATTTAATGCTACTAACTACGGAAGTTTTCGATAAGAGTAAAGAAAGGTCTATATTTATATTTATATTTATATTTATATTTATATTTATATTTATATTTATATTTATATTTATATATATATATTTTTTTTTCTTAATAATGATTAAAGACAACGCCTCCTTCCCTCCCTCTTCTCTTCCTCATTTATTCCCATGAATGAGAAAATTCAAACTGTTAAATTATTATCACTGTTGCATTATTATCTATCTCTGTGTATGACGTATATCACTCGATTAAGTCTTCGGAAATTTTGAAATAACTTTGAAATAAGAGTATGATATTTCCTTTAATACTTGGAAATATTCTTACCGAATCTCATCTGCGTAATATTCATGTGGTATAGCACATAATACACCGGCACCATCACCGGTATCATTATCGCAAGCACACGCACCTCTGTGATTCATCCGTGCGGATAATGTCTGAGCATCACGAATAATCTGAAATATTGATTTTAATTAATTAATAACAATTAATATATAACTTACATAGAAATTACTTATTCACACATATATTTATATATTATATAGATAGGATGTTTCTAAAAAATTTGATCCATACTTCAGAACTAAGTAAGTATCAAAGGGATAATCCCCCATGGAATAACTTTTTACAACTTTTTTTTTTTTTTTTTTTTTTTTATAACTGTTAAAACAAACGATAAAAAATTAATCGCATCAGATTATTTTTAAATATTTGACATTACTCTGAAGTATCTAAATAGATTGTTACGATATGATCATGAAGTATTTAATCAAAACATTTTGATAGATCCTCCCACATCATCTCTTTCCATCGATCCATCCCGTTCCTTGTATACATATATAAAATATATAATATCATTAGTATTCAAACATCGTATTAATTTACCTTATGAGATCTCTTGCCATCGATAGCAACGATAAATCCAACACCACATGCTTCCTTCTCAAGTATTGGATCGTAAAGGCCTTGTTTAGGAGGAAGAGACCAATAATTTCCAGAACTCATCTTTTCGATCTGAAGAAAAAAAAAAAAAAAGAAAAGAAAAATAAGAGATAAGAAAAAAATTAAGGAGCAATTGAAATATCAATATTTATTCGTCCTCCTTTCTTCTATCTCTTTCTTATATACACAACATATACATATATACATATACATATACATATACATACATACATATATATATATTTCCTTGAATAAATAGCAATCAAGAAATTCATCAATACATTTTACATATGGCATATGCGTATCGAATAAAACTTGTGATCCAATTTTGAAAATTTCCATACAAAACCACACGAATACATATGTACGTGCGTTATGAATATTTTAATAAGTGGCCTGAATATTTTAAGTAAGAAGAAAAGAAACGAAAGAAAAAAAAGAAAAAAAAAATCAACGAGACATAAACAGAAATAAATTCCAAAGCTAATCCAAAAAGCAATTTCCGTATTGTTCACAAAATGGATTGTATATAACGTATATCTCTAACAACTTTATTATTCCTTTTTATAACGCACAATATTACGTGTCGCGGGCATGCGCGCGCACAAAAATATCGCTTGTTAATAATATTAATAATAATAATAATAACAATAATAATAATAATAATAATAATGTATAACTCTAGTTATGTAATACCATGAATCTGTATTTAACGATCAGATTTACAAAGTTATAAAATAAATAATTCTTACGTTAAAATGATCTATTAATAAGTGGAAATATTTTTGAACAATTAATTTTCCCGTAGAAGTTCTTCTGGTTCAATGGACGACGAATTTAAATGCATTTCACTTTCTAAAGTCTCTTATAACGCGTATGTATGTATGCATGTATGTATGTATGCATGTATGATATATGTACATATATATATATATATACATATGTGTGTGTGTGAATACAAGTTTTTTTTTTTTTATCGATCGCTTCGAAAGTAATCTCGGCTTGTTCTCTTGCTTCATACACAAGGAGTTTCGATCACATTTAACCATGCACCGGGTAGATAGATAGAGATAGGTAGTAGGTAAGTAAGATTGTTACGTCATATGATGCGAAAAGCCAAATAACATAGGGATCAATAAATCTCACGCCCACGCATTCGTTCGTTCGTTCAAATGGTATGAAAAGTCAGAATACCAACGATGAAAACAAGGAATATCTTTTTCAATTGAGATTATCGAACCGTTTCTACGTATAAAAATAAAATCCAAATTATTTTAAAAGATTTTTAACCAAACATCTTTTATATTCGAAAAGTAGTAATAATATGTTTCATACTTCGATCATATGGTTCTTCATATAATAGAATAAATATATAATAATAAAAATAATAAATAAATAAATAAATATACATATCTATACATATATAATAAATATATTAACAAACATTCTAGAAAATCGATAATATGAAAATTAATCGATACGATATAAATGATACCACGTAATGACGATTTATACGAAAATATTCCACTTCAATAATTACATTCTATTATACAAGTTGCATGTATTTATGCAAACACATAGGAATATCTCTAGTGAAACAAAAAATTCAACGTTGCTTTAAGAAAAATTATTGAAAATAATTTACGAAATATATTTTACAATATGTTTCATAAAAATATGATATGTGATACAATAACCTGACACAACGCCGCCATGTTGTAATCCCAGTAAAAAAAATAATTATTTGAGAGAGAGAGAGAGAGAGAGAGAGAGAGAGAGAGAGAGAGAGAGAAAGAGAGAGAGAGAGAAAGAGAGAGAGATAGAAGGAAAAAAGATTAGATTTCCAATTGGTTTTGTATTAAACTAAATCAAAAAAAAAAAAAAAAAAAAAAAAAAAAAAACTTCATACTAGATACATCGTCGACCTTCGTCAATAGGATTGATGAGGAAAATGATAAAAAGGAAATAAAAAAAAAAAAATAATAAAAATAAAAATAAAAACAATAATAATAATAATAAAAAATAAGAAAGAAATAGAAACAAAAAAAAAACTGAATAAGAAGACGTAACTATATATGCTTCGTATTTCAAAACCGCGCGAGGTCACGTGGTATCGTTTTAAATTGCGCGCATTTACAGCCTTGTCCCATGTTAACCAATTAATACGTATCGAATGTTTACACACACACACACATACACACACACACAGAAAGAGAGAGGAGAGAGAGAGACATATATATATATATATTGATGATTACAATACAATACGATAAGATATTTGACACGAAGTACAAGCGATAAATCGATAGATTAGAATAGAAAAATATCAATGAACTCTTACGGGTGGTTACTATTTTTATCAAATGGTATCTGCGTAATTTCACGTAATTACTTATGTCAAACGATTATTAATGTTATGTATGAGCATATATGTATACGAAAGCACAAAGTACGACGCCATCGGTGCAACATCCACAAAAGATAACGATTCACAATGCGTTTTCAGTTCATCTAATTCTTAGATTTTTCTGCTTTTTCTTCTTTCTCTCTCTCTCTCTCTCTCTTTTCTTTTCTTTCTCTCTCCCCTTATCCGTTAATTTTTGTCTTACGTTCGTTCATATTTCGTAATTTTTCGTTTTGACTTTTTTTTACTAATCCTCCACATAAGTGTATAAATGTCTCATTTTTTTTTTTTTTTTTTTTTTTCCCCTAATTAACATAAATTATACTGTAATATAAGTAATTTAATTAATAGAAAAATTATGAAATATCGGACATAAAATATTTTTCTACAGGCACGATAAAAAAAAAAAAAAAAAAAAAAAAAAAAAAAAAAAAGCGAATAAAATCTTTTTGATAAGTATTTCGTTGAAAGTTTTTTGTTAATAAAATAAAATAAAATAATATATATATATAAAAGTTGCAGTTAAACATAAATTTTTAGTTTATCAATTATACAGAACCAAAACGAAAAAGATTAATCTCGTATATCAGTACTCAGTATATCAGATTATCATTGCTTTTACGTAAATGTTTGTAAATACGTCTTTTCTTTAAGAAAAGTTTTTATCATCGTCATCGTTGACATTCATCTTTGTAACTGTCCGATTACATGATATTCGATAAGCTTTTTTCCATCATCTCTCTCTCTCTCTCTCTCCCTCTCTACTTTTTTTTATGTAACAGTCGTTATCGTTATAATTTTCAAACGATTTTATAATCTCAATTGTGAACATTGCGTACAATTACTTATATTATTTTTATAACAAAAAAAAAAAAAAAAAAAAAAAAAAAAAAAAAAAAAAAAAAAAAAAAAAAAAAAGAAATGTCGAATCAAAATTTGAGTCGATTGATAAAGTTATCAAATGCATTCGATCGATTAATAAAACTTTTACGACGTTATCGTAAACGCCCTCTTTATAACGATTGCAGTAAAAAAAAAAAAAGAATAAAAAAAAAATTGTTTCCAAAGAATTTCATAAGAAACGCTCTATCGTACAATTAGTATTTACTTCATTCACAAAATGACCTAAAATCCGAGGATTGAAATATTTTCACGGTCGAAATAAGTAAACAAACTTTGTTTTCGTTGCAAACGAGCCACTCGTCGTTAATTTACATTCGCAAGGAGAAGAGAAAAGGGGAAGACTTTTGCCTGGCTTAATTCTCTCTCTTCTACCAGATTTTCATCTCTTCCAGACGGTTAATTTAAATTCACGATATAAAATCATGCTCTTGGATAAATAAAACGTGTCGAATTTATGCAGACGACAAAATTATAGTCTTTCTTATTCTCCTCACTCCCTCCTACCCCGTCCCACCCTTCCTCCTTCCATCTCTCTCTGTCTCTCTCTTTTTCTCCCTATTTGAGAGAGAAATACTTTTTCATTCTATCTTACTATCTCAGGACACACATAAACACACACACACACACACACACACACTCTCTCTCTCTCTCTCTCTCTCTCTCTCTCTTTCTAAAAACTCACCTTCAAAAGGAAGAAAAATTATTGCGTAGTACCGAAACGAAGTCCCTATTGAATTCTCCTTCCTTAGAATTCCTTATTCTTCTTTCTTTAGCGCACACTACTTGTCCTTTTCTATTCTTCTTTTTCGAAGAGAAAAAAAGAAAAAAAGAAAGAAAGAAAAATAGGAGGAAAAAGAAAAGGTAAAATTTCTCGTTAATCTGTCAACGGACGCCGAGACACCGACCTCCCACGGCGATCGAATCTCTTGAACTTTGAACTTGTCTGAACTTGAATTATTTATCAAAAAACAAAGTGGAAAATGTCTTTTTAAGACTCTCTCCCTGTCTATCCCCAGAATTCTTTCGTATATTAATTTTACAGAATTTGAAGATTAGAAATCGGTTATTAGAGCTAGCGAATCGTTCCTCTTATTCCTTTTCTCTTTTAACACACAGGCGTCAGTCGTGGACCTCGACCGTTAATAGAACAGAACTGGCGGAGAAGGAACTCGTAAAATAGACCGGCAGAGAGTACTGGCGGGAGTTAACCACGCTGAAAAAACAAGTTAAAAAGATAAGGACGGAACTCGAGGTGATCCGAACGAGGCTACGTACTAGAGTGTTGCCTCTATACGAGATACCACCGCTCGTACCGCTTCACCTCCCCACCACATTACCAATCTATCCTTCCTACTCTACTGTGCTTTACCCCCACCACATTACCCATCCATCCTTCCTACTCTACACTGCTTTACCCCCACCACATTGTTCATCTATCCTTCTTACTACTCTGCTTTACCCCCACCATATCCTGCCAACTACGTCTCCGGCGAGTACTTCACGTTAACGACTCGTGCAAGGTACTTCCATCTTTCAAAAACCCTTATATATTTTTGTATTCTTTCTTTATTTATTTATTTATTTATTTATTTATTTATTTATATATTCTTCTTTCTCCAATAATTATCGAATATTTATTCTCGATCGTTTAATTCGCGAAATCGTAATTAATTTAATGAACAATAATCATTTAAATAATGTCGCCATTAAAGAATACGTAATTATTATTATTATTATTTATCGATTTTATATAACCTTTTTCGTTTCTTTTACTTTTCTTTTTCTTTTTTTTTTTTTTTGTTTCTCCTTATCATAAATTTCAAAATATTAAAAATAGAAATCTCTCATAGTATATCAGAGATGACAACGATGATATACCGATTGCACAAAGTTCGCTAATAAGAATGCTAATGTAATTAAAACAATTAATAGATGGCCTATTAGGAGGATCTTCTATTAAGGAAGCTATGTTAGGCGAGATTGATGAATTATGTAGAGAATATGTTTTCTTAGGAATAAATAAATATAGAAAGGAAAGAGAAAGAGGGGAAAGAGGAAGAGAGAGAGAGAGAGAGAGAGAGAGAGAGAGAGAAATCGACGATCGTAAATACGAGAAAATTAATCGATAAGATAAGTTTTTTTTTAGAATTCTAATTAAATCTGATAATATTATATACTGATCTATCATTAGAATTTAAACCATGGACTTGACCGTATATAAAGATTTCGACTTTTTGAATGGAAAATAGATAAACTAAAATCAAATATTATCGTGCGTGATAAGTAGTTAACATAAATTAGACGTAACAATTCATTTCTAATGATAGAAGAAAAAAAGGAAAAAAAAAAAAAAAAAAAAAAAAAAGAAAGAACGAACAAACAAAATAAAAAAGAAAAATAAATAATCAATCTTTTGAAAAGGACGTACAAACTCGATAATGAAGAGCAATGTATTTATAGGTGGATATCAAAAATTCTGAAAAGGCAGATACAAATGTCGAAATGTATAAAAACATGCATACATCTTAGCATTTGCGAAATCACTCGAATAAGATTTCTATTTTAAATGATGGCGCTTACGTTTGCAGGAAAACGTAATCCAATTCTTATACGTATCGATTCGATATTTCAACAAAAATATATATAATAAACATTTAAAAGAATTTTATCGATTTTATATCCAATCATACGATTGTGTGTTAATACACGTTAATGCGTACATGATTATATGATAGCTCATCAATGAAATATAATAAGGAAATTTTGTTATTTCTTTTTATTACGTTGAAATACGATTAAATTTAAAATCGTTAAAAAATGAAAAAGAAAAAATATATATATATATAGATTATATTTATTACAAAAAAAAAAAGAAAAAAAAAGCACGACTTAGAAAAGTAGAACAGAAACTTTTCGAAAGAATGAAAACAAAACACGTAAGATATCTAATTAGAAATTCTTAAACTATATTTGAATCTAAGAAATTAAACGATACGCATTAGGAATTTTGTGTAACTTTCGAAGATAACGTTAGAATGACTGCCGAATTTAATCCTTGCCAATTTACGAGTGGCATTTTGCCAATATTATCAGCAGGTATGTATGAGAAATGTTATACCCTTGCTACGCAATAATATTTGATTTATATTTCTTCGATAGATTAATACTTTCAACGTCAATATATATATATATATATATATATATATATATATATACATATATATATATACATATATATATATATACATATATATCTTTTAATATTTATTATAAAACTTTGTTAATAACACGATGTCTATAATCTTCGATTCATTTATCGTCCTAAGGTCAAGTGGTTAAATAAATTCTTTATTTAAGAACGTACTACATATCTTTGCCTTAATATTATCTTTGTTCAAAAATTATTATCGTTCACATATTATGTGATATCATAGATATATGTCTCATTATTATAACTAGCTTCCTGTAATAATGTTTTTGATGATAATAATAAATTAAATTAATTAAATTCTCGTACGATATCTTTATTTTCATATTGAAAAATTATTAATCATATATAACTGTATTTTTATCTATTCTAAAATCATTTACTCGGCTTTTTAAAGTTAAACTTTTCCTACAATAGCCGTCGTTTCGTGATCGATAAAAGATCATAGGACAAATTTACAAGTACAACTAGGGCTTGATTTCGTCATCACTCTTTCTCTTTCTCTCTTTCTCTCTCTCTCTCTCTCTCTCTCTTTCTTTTTTTTTTCTCTGTCTCTCCACCTACCTACCTCTACCTATCTATCTATCTTTCTCTCTCTCTATCGACCCCACAAAAGAAACGTTCAAATTTATTGGCATAGCATCAAGGTCAATTGGTTCTTTCTCGTCCTAGGATAATCTGTAATATGTTATTTGTTAAGCCTGATCAATTATAAACGCATAAAAGGATCTTTTCGAGAAATTTCAATAATATTATTAATCAATTCTCCAATTAAATATATATATATATATTTCATAGTTTTAAATTATGGTAATAATTCGACCTTTGTACCATCTTAATAAAAAATGTGTATGATAAAATAAATAGATAACGATATAGAAAAAAAAAAAAAAAAAAAAAAAAAAAAAAAAAAAAAAAAAACGAAGAAACATATAAGATAATAAATTATTATAAAATAAAAATTATCATATTTTTTTCCTTTTGGATACCTCTAGTAAATGGAGTGATGACCGACTGATAATAAGGAAGCTTGTAATATATTCATCCCGTCATACTGACACGAATTGCGAGCAATTTGTAAGAAACCATCTGTAAGATAAGGATATAGTAGCAATTAGTACCGAGTGTCATTACGAAAGAATTATGTACACGGTTTAAATATATCCTGATAACAAAACCCCTTACATCATCTGCTATTAGATGACATACCACGTACCTCAAATTGGTACTGTTTGTTCAACAAAATTGGTATCATTTTAAATAAGCACATATATTTTCTAAATCCCTTAATTTGCTTTTATGAACTTATTCATATCTTATTTACATATATACAATCTTGATTGTTCCTTGATTTATTTTTTTTTTTCTTTTTTTATTATTACAAAACATATGAACAATGATTTCTTATATATATATATATATATATATATATATATATATATATATATTGTTAATTTAGAAAAAAAGAAGAAAAAAAAATTTTCGTGTGGTAAATACAAACATACATAAATGTATGCGTATATAATTATCCTCTTTCAACACATACACATACATACACACACACACACACTAAATCATTCTCATTCTTATCAAACAAAAACGATCACAAACGCGTTGATAGATTATGTAGTGATTCACAGACTTCAAATGGTGACAATTTTCATCCTTTATCGTTTTTATCTTTTCATAATTCGACGTAATTTCATTTTTGTTACATACATGTCTTCGACAAATGTCGAATATCTATTTATAATTAGAAGAAATAGATAATATTTATCAGATCGATTAATATATATATATATATATATATATATATATATATATATATATCATCAGTTTCAGTATATAGACATATTTAATAAAATATTATTTATTTAGATATAAAATATAGAAAAATTCAATTTTTATATTATAATATTATATAAATACTTATTATATAATAATAATAATATTATCATATAATATTAGTAAACTTTATATTAGTATAATATATTAGCATATTATTGTAATAGTATATACTCTATATTATCATATTATTGATTGAAATATACCGAATTCTAACACTATTTTTTAGCCATCTAATATATATATATATATATATATATATATATATATTTATATATATATATATATATATATATAAAGTACTGTCTTATTTATTTGAGTAGCCTATCCTTACACTTTTAATGAGTTTGATTTTTCAATAAAAAAAAGTTGCTAATTCTTGAACAAATTTGTTATGTGACTTTGCATAATGATGAAATATATCTATGTCTTCTCCTTTTTTTTTTTTTTTTTTTTAAATTGCGTCGCACCTGTCAATTCGAACACCGTGGTTTCACGTGCTCATGACTTCTGTTTGCGATTTAAACTATTCCATAGTGTTGTTTATTTTATCTATCTATCAATCTATTTATCATCGACCACGCCCATATTTCATTTTACTAACAGAAAGAACAACAGGCAAGAGAGGCTCGATCGATTTTGGTTATACTCCCTCGAACACTATCATTATTGATTATGATCGTTATACAATTGGAAAGAGAGAGAGAAAGAGAGACTATACATTCGTATTTCACGAACTCATTGATTATCATAACGGAATAAATACTTCGATCACTTATCTATATTCTACATACGTATTATTCAATGAACTGTGCTCATATAACATAAAGTCAGACGAAATTATAAATTCCTTTCTTTATATGTAAATCGTAAAATAATTGTATAGATATCTACTATTTTAATCTTGACGTGTGAGAACGTAGGATACTTATTGTCAATTTTATTTTTTTCATAATTTTGGGAATAAAACATTTCGGAAAAATAAAAAAAAAAAAAAAAAAAAAAAAAAAAATTTAGGTTAGTCTTGATCTTGCATAAGCTGTAATTGTTTTGTTTGTGTCTATTAAAAAAGAATTATATAATTTGAAAAAAATGTCGTTTATTCTATAATAAGAATTTAATTTATATTTAATTATAAGTCTTATTTTTAACAAATACGAGAAGCTTTTTATATAACGTAAAAGAATTAATTGATTTAAAAAATTTTGCCGAGATAACAAACATTGAAAATATTACGTTGTAACGATTTTTAGGACATCAGAAAATATCGAATGATTGGATAATATAAATAATGGTGAAAGAAATTATTACAATAATGAAATATTATTAGACATTGTTTGGAATTCAAAAAAAAAAAAAAAAAAAAAAAAAAAAAGCGAAAAAGAAAACAAAAATTAGCGTGACAATAATGTCAGGTTATGTTTATAAACTTTCTCGATTCTTATCGATTAATTCGTTGAGCATTCTCTCATGCATATGTTGAATCAATTGAAGTTTTATAAATTTGATCTGAAATTGTGCTAATTAAATATTGAAGATGAAAACATTCTTAAATATATATATAATAATTCTTAAATGTTCAAATAATTTATCAATCGGTACGATCAATGATAGCTAATAATAAATATATAATTAATAATTAAAACTGTTAATTCTTTTAAGATTAGAGAGTACAAAATATGGAAATGATTAATTCTTATTTGTTTCGTACTAAAAAAAAAAAAAAAAAAAAAAAAATGAATGTCAAAGTATACACTGTATTATCATAAATAGAATGAAAATAATCCAAATTATGTGACCATGAATTTTAACACTAACATTAATAAATACATATCTTATCAAGTTACATGGTATGTCATGTGTCATCAATTTATACGTCAATTCAATCCCTGTAATTATTCTAATTTATCGTTTAATCATTTATTAGAACCGATATATGAAACCGCTCGGAAATAGATATAGTATGTAATAGATTTGTGAAAAAAAGAAAAAAAAGAAAAAAAAAAAATCTTCGAGCTGGTTCGAACTGATTTCTAATCACGCGCACACGCATGCACATGAAAAATATAAATATTGCACATGAAAGATATATTTTATTTACTCGCGTAGTATAAAATAATTCAAAACAAATGCTGACGATTATTCTCTTTCCGCCTTTCAAAAAAAAAAAAAAGAAAAAAAAAAGGAAAAAAAAACAAACAGTTTGAGTTTCAGGCTTCGATATTAATTCGATTAAAAAAAAATTTTAAATTAAAAATTAAAAAAAAAAAGAATGATAACTATCACTTCAATTACATATTAATTTGATTATTATTAAATTCATCTTCTTTAAATTGTTACTCATATTTTTTCTCTTTTACATCGTAAATCTACTTAAAGATTTTCTAAAGTCGCATATAACGGAATGTTTCGAGAACGTTTGAAAGAACAAAAAGATTTCAACAATGCTGAGTATGCGATTCTATCAAGCAAATTCTTTGTTATATACGATTATCGATTAACTGTCGTACTTCAAATAACATACCTATATACATACATATATACATACATATATATATATATACATATACATAGAGAGACAAGTACGTATTCGAATAAAAAAATATTACAAAACGAAATCCTAAAAAAAAAAAGAAAAAGAAAATAAAAATAAAGACAAAAAACGCTTGAAATCTTTTCGATTATAATTTATCCTCAAGAAGGATCTTCATAAAAAATAAGATCATAAAAAAATGAATCGATTCGATTTATTATAATCATAATACTTTTTTTTTCTTTACTAACCATATGTGCATATAATCTCTTCAGTATGCAATAAAAAGAGCTTTCGATAATCGAAATTATCGTCAATTCGATAATCGAAATTTCGCATTAAAATCGATTCTCATTAATATCCTTCGTATAAGCGTACAAACGAAGAATAATAAGTGGTAATGAAAGATGAATGGGAGGGAAAAAAAATTGAAAGAAGATTTACCTGAATTTTGATAGAAAATATGAAGGAAGTTCAGCACGTTCGAAAAATATGCAGCTTTTTTCGATGATGGTTGAACGGTTGACACAGTCTTGTCTTTCACGATCGATCCGTTCTTACCGGCTTCCACGTTCCTTCCCCTTCCACCACTCCGTCACCTCCTCTCCCCTCTTCACTTTTCTCTCTCCCTCTCTCTCTCTCTCTCTCCCTCTCTCTTTCTCTCTCTTTTCTATAAAGCAAGCTTGAATTTTTGATAAAATTTGAAAAACGTTGTTTAAACAAGAAATCTAATTGATTAATAACCGGTCTTTTATTTGTCTGTTTATTTATTAATTAAATATTTCTTCTGATTTCAATTACGTCTTATTATTATTGTATATTTAATCCTTTTAATATCTCTAATATATGCTCTTAGCAACGGAACGAACTTTCGTTACGCCGCGAAAACGTAGAAATGTGTGAGATTCCGTTGAAGCACGGATTATTACGCGCGGAGACCTAATCGTCGTCTACCGTTTATGCTTACCTACCTACCAAAAGAAATCTACTGTCTTGTTGACTAAAGTAGAAGCTGACTGGTTGGCCTTGAATGGTTTCGACCAATCATATTGTTTAAAGATACAAAAGCGCCATCTATGAAATAAGGTATCACTAATTGGAAATTCTGACTTTACAGGCAATGATTGTATAAACGAAGGTAATCAACCTTGAATCGAAAATTAATTTTGTAAAAAAATTATTTTAAAAATTACATTATAAAAAAATTGTATATAATAATCTCCTTTATATATATATATTAAAACATATATTATTTATATATATTACAATATATATATTATATATATATATATATATATATATATATATACATATATATTACAACAATATATTTTTCTAATAGGAGACAAATAATATAGGAAGAGATGTTGTCTCTTATTGCTCATAAGTGAAATTATCTCTTATTACATTTATAGTTTTGGTACTACATATTTTTCAAAAGAAGCTACTGTGTATGTATATATATATATATATACTTGAATATAATATATATATATATATATATCTATGATATTGGCTATTAAATTCTATGTATTAAATAATAAGAGTAACATATTTTAAATTTATCAAATTTCGAAAATAGTTTCTTTATATGCATTCTAATGCATTCTACCTTACCGATCGAAGAGCAAATATAGCAGCACTACCAAGAATTAGATGACAGTAAATTGATATAATTCAAAAGCGTCGAACTGGCGACTCACATATGGCTCCTTCTCCTACTTTTTTGTTCTCCAGTAAGGTGTGAGGAGAGAGATCCCCACTATATTTGATCTACCTTATTTTTTGTTATATTAATTCATTATTATTTTTCATTATTTTCCATTTTTTATATTCTATTATCCTCTTACTCTATTATATCATGGTAAAAAGAAAAATTCGTAAAGAAAATCGATAGTTTCAAAAAAGTTGGGAAATAGATTATTTTTTCATTAATTCCGGGGGACAACTGCAATGTTTACTTTGTAAAAAAAAACTTGCGAGTTTAAAAAAAAGTAACGTTTCTCGACACTATAATACTTGCCATAAAGAAAAATATGATAGATGTACCGCGCAATGTCGTGTAAAAATATTACAAAGTTTAAAACATGAATATAAAATTGAAAATGATACACAAGGAAAAGAATTTAAAGGTTTTGATAAGAAACGAAGCATTGCGGCTTCGTATGCTGTTGCATTAGAAATTGCACGTGCGAAAAGAAGTTTTTGTATTGGTGAACTTATTGAAAGATGTGCAATTGAAATGGTAAAAGCTTTTAGAAATGAAAATGCTGTTGAATGTTTTGAAAGTTTCACTGTCGCGGCAAACCATTTCTAAAAAAATTAACGTGCACATAGAAAATAAATTAAAAATATTATTAGAAAAGTGTATTTGCCATAAGTAGTATATAGTTCAAAGCAACAATGTAAAAATGACAATAAAGTACAAATTAATAATTTGAATACGTTTCAGTAACAAAGCGTTGCAGCTTCGTATGCTGTTGCATTAGAGATTGCACGTGCGAAAAAAAGTTTTTGCGATGGGGAATTAATCAAAAGATGTACCATTGAAATGGCAAAATCTTTTGAAAATGAAAATTAATTGAAAGTTTTAAAACGGTCTCATTGTCAAGCCAAACCATTTCTAAACGAGTTAATGAAATTAATGGGCATATAGAAAATAAATTGAAAATATTATTAGAAAAATGTAATTATTTTTCATTATGTCTCAATGAAAGTGTGGATACAATGAATACAAGTCAATTATCAATTTTTGTAAGAATAATAGATAATAATTATTCCATCCATGAAGAATTGTTAGCATTGATTCCTTTACATTCCAAAAAGGGAATGGACATCTTCAATGCTATCTATGAGCAAGTAGAAAAATATGAAGGATTTTCCAAATGTTCTGCAATTCTCATGAATGGAAGGAAAATAATGATTGATCAAGAAATTGGATTTCGGGGACTCTTAAAAAAAAAGAAATAAACTGTCCAATATTTTATTGTATTATGCATCAAGAAGCATTATGCGAAGAGGTATTAATGTTGAGCTCTACTATGAAGATTATAAATAAAGTTATAAATTTAATTAGAGATAGGAATGGGTCACTTTCACATAAAAAAAATTTCAAGCATTTTTACAAGATGAAAATTTATGTTTGTATAATGATGTACATTGGTTAAATACAGGAGAAACATTGAAACGATTTTTTAATTTAAGACAGGATATATTAGAATTTTTACAAAATGAATCAAACATTAATACCAAAGATATACAGGAGAATTTTAAGAAAATCAAATTTTTAACAGATATTACATATCATCTAAATCATTTAGATTTGCAATTGCAAAAACAAAATAATACCATTTCTGATTTGACTGGTTATGTTAATGGATTCCAGAATAAAATTAAATTATTTATTATTGAATTGTAAGCAAATGAGTTACATCATTTTCCATCCTGCGAAGAAATTGCTAAGTTTCACTTAAATGTAAACTTTTCGATATTTCGACTACAACTATTAAAGTTTCAAGAACAATTTCACAGATGTTACAAAGATTTCAACTTATTGAAGAATATCCTGGAAATTTTTAATAACCCAAAAGGATGTATAATAAAAGAACAAAAAATTCCATATAGATTAGAACTTTATAATTTATAAGCTGATCCATTTTTGCTTATTAGAAACAAATATGGTCTTGAATTTTTTAAATTATTATCAAAAGAAAAATATCCAAAATTAATAGATTTAGGTTTGAAAATATGTTCTATGTTTGGATCAACGTATAAATGCGAAAATAGTCTTTCTATTATGAAATATATCAAATCAAAATATCGTGCTATGCTAACAGAAGAATCTTTATGTTCTTTGTTAAGACTAGCAACGAGTACCATTTCTGTTGATATACCGTCACTAATTAATGAAATGTCCCATCCGCAATTTTCACACTAATAAAGAATTATCCTTATTTAATAAAGTATCCTAATTAATAGACAGAAAATAATATTTATATTTTACCTATCCTAATCTTATGTCATACCATAACAAAATAGAATGATAACTAATGAACCTAAATAATGGAAATGTGAATTGATCAATGATAAGGACCGCATTATCCAGGGTTAAGAAGTTTGATAATTTTGATATGACTTATCAATTTCTTTCTTATTTAGGTATTATATAATGTTATTAAATACGTACACAAACACACACACACACATATATATATATATGTATGTATATTTTATAAGAAATAACATGATAAATATCAATATTTGTGCTATAAAGTAAAAGAGAAAAAAAAAGAAAAAAAAAAAAAAAAGAAATGATTTATGCTACGTCACGAATAGATTCTTTTAAATTTACTACGCAGTATAAAATATAAAAAAAAAATCTAACATATAAAGCTAGATCTAATAGCCTTGTACGATAAAAGTAGCCAATCTAAACTCATATACAAATGAAAATATACAGATATGTAGAGGAGACTTAATACAAGATTCATACTTTTATATTACCAACTAAATAACACGAAATATTGTTTTATCGATTCTAATGTAAATAATGCGGGAAATTAATAATTTTCCAAAAGAAAAAAAAAGAAATAAAGATTTAATAAAAAATATAAATATAATATTTAAAGAAATAAAAGAAAATACTATTAATATTATTTATACATGTAAATTGTAATATTAAGGTTATTGTATAGGAACATTATTAAATAACCAAATATATATATATATGTGTACATATATATATATATATACGTACGTCTTTAAAATATCTTTGTTGTATGCAATACCATATATAATATCAATTTATATATAAGATATAAAATATCATTTTATTAATTTATTATAACTTTAAATGACGATATACGTACGAATAAATTGTAAGAAACATTTTGTTAACTTTGAAAATATTAAAACAAATACCTTAAATATTTTATATCGAATATAAAAATTAAAAAAGGAAAAAAGAACGATCACCAGTCAGTGACGCCATTTCCAGATATCCGCCACGTTGCCAAATCGAATGTCGTTCAACTCATGTTAGTATCTGGCAAAAAAAAAATTTATCATTTATGCAATGCACGTTCTTTCGTATGTCGAAATAATAGTGTTGTGTTGTCAGGATAAAATCAGTTATGTTGAATTTTATTAAAAACACGAGGTGCCTGGGTTGGGCCTTCGTGAAATAACACGAATTAACTTAAACCAAACACTTTCAAATAACATCTCATCGAAAATTTCTTGGTTACTACAGAGGTAAATAACGCATCATAATGATTTAATTATTACGATAGAATTAATTATGAAATATTTTCTTTTCATTTCTGATCTCGTCTACGTTAATCTCCTTTTTTTTTCTCACGTCTGAATTTTATCTGCAATTTCTCGCAAAATCGAATTGATTTGATTACTATTGCAATATTGCGGGGATAAGATTTTTCTGTTACGTTAAATGGGATTTATTTTCATTAAATATGTCGGATTGTCAATCACAACATGTTTGATTTATTAATAAAGAAAAATTATATAATATATAAATATTTGTAGTATATTCATGCAAGTAGAATTATTAATCGTTATTGGTCATATGGTCGTATATGTTTACGTCATATTGTTGTTAGATCTATTGTTCTAACGTAATAAGAAAAGTGTTTTCTTTTTCTTTCTTTTTTTTTTTTTTTTTTTTTTTTTTTTTTTTGAACAATGGTATTGCTATGCAATAAAAGATAATATGAGTATTAAATTATCAAGAGGAGCTTGTTGGATGATATATTACTATTGACAAAGAAAGCTTATATTCTTTTTTCGTCTTTGCTAACTTAAAGATGACATATATATATATATATGTATGTATATATATAAAGTCAATGCATAAATAAAATTACATTGTTTTCTGTTATTGACTGTATGTAGAATGTTATGATACATTGGATTTAAAGAATCAGTATAATATTATATATTCAAAAGTAATCTTGTAATAATAACATAATAATTACATAGTAGTATGAGGAAATAATTTTAATAAATAAAATAATATATAAATTTATTTTTAATATAATAAAATCATTTAATAAATTCCACCATAAGAATTTTCTGCACAATCGGTAATGTGATGAAGGAAAACCTATAAGGTATATCACAAAAAGGCCCTTATTACAGAATATTAGCTGATCTCAATTGAACACATCTTGAAACACAGAAAATTGAAAGAGAACAATTGAGAAAAAAGATAAAGATAGTAATATGCAGCGGATGTGGTTTATAGAAAACAAAGAAGAGGAGGATATCAAACGACTAGAGGCAACGTCTAAAGGTACTTCTATCAACGTGACGTCTGAGGATATTTCATCCACCATGAAGGATTTAAAGAGAGATTGGGTTTTTAGAGTACAGGTGATTAGGAATTTATGATTCTTATTAATATGTGTTCAATAATTTTTTTTTTTTTTTTAAATAGAAAATATAACGCAATGAAATCGTCGTGTTTTTTTTATAGGTACTGGGTCTGGAAAAAAATGAATGTTTATATGTCGTTGGAAATTTACCTGAATTAGGGGCATGGAATCATAATCAGGCAATTCAAATGTTCCAAGAGCACAATGCTCAGGATGCTTCATTACTTTTTGATAGTAAGAATAATACAACCGAGTGTTATAGTAATGATAAACCAACAGAAGCAGGAGATAATATTTATCATGAGATAGATAAGTAAGTATCGATGAAATATTATTATATATTTTTTTTTTCTTTTCTTTCTTTTTTTTTTTTGGGAACCATCTTGCAAATTATATTCATAAATTATTGTACTTTGATAATTTTATCACATTCCAAATATCTTGTTTTAATCGATATTTATACTAATTATAATTTAAACTTACCTGTCAAGATATAAATATTTCAGAAGACAGACGTTTTCTCAAAAGGTTGCATTACCCGTTGATGCAGATGTGGATTATCGATATTTTATTGCCGTTATATGTCAATCCAATGGTACTAAGAATTCAGCAAAGACTCTTATTATTCGCAAGTGGGAAACACATATGATATCTCGTCACATTAAGAAAAATGGTACGTTCGTGAAATAATTTTGTGCATTTTTTTTTGTTTTTTCTTTTTTCTTTTTTTTGTAACACAATTATTTTTCATTTCAGTACCTAGTAACTTTGTGAATGATACCTTGCCAGATCCAGAAATATTTGGTTGTCATAATGGTTATTGTAAAGTTGAACGTGGTTGGCTTACGGATGAAACTGTGATACAATTTAAAATTTTTGATAATCCAATTAAATTATGGAAACATCGATTGCAAAATAGAAAAGTTAATATTAAGGTATAGTTATTATTTAATTTCTTTTTTATTTATCATCATTGAAAGAAAGATAAGTAAGAAAAAAGAGAGAAAAAAAAATTAGATATAAAGATAATAATTTCTTTATTATCACATAGATGACTCCAGTAAATTTAGTTAGGCAACACTCTTTAGAATTACAACAATTTGGAAATGAGTGTATAGATGATAGTCTTTCTATGGATACACAAGACATTATTGATCAACCTGCTTTTAGTATTACAGAAATTGCTGTAAGTGTAAATTATTCTGTTGTTTTTTTTTTTTTTTTTTAATAACATAATATATAAAATTAAAGTAACATTTGTTTGGATTTTTCTTTATAAAAGGTGATGAACGATGAAGAAGCACACTTCAAATGCCAGGAACAATTTGGTCGAGCTTATAAAGAAGACGAGTGTATTATCTTCAATGTTGCTGTTCGTTATCCTGAAACTGTTGTAAGTGTAATACTGAGTTTTCTAACAAAGGACAATAGATGCATAAATTCGTGATAAACCATTAGCTGGTATTTATCGCTTATACATTCGTTCAATATAAATTAATATTCATTTGACTATACTATACGATATTTGTAAAAAGTTGACTAATTTATTTTCATATTTTTTATTTCAAAAAATTTAATGATAAAAAAAACTATATATATATATATTAAAAGAGCAATAAACTTGAATACATAATGATAATTACAATAATAAACATACCAAGGAGCAATTAATGGCAGACTGATGGTGGATTCACAAATAGATAAATCACAGTGAAGGAATAAGTATTGACCAAGTTTTCAGTAGACCACGAGTAGGCTGGCCACATCTTCTATCGTGATATATTAAAATTATTTGGTAAAAGATAATTAAACTTGTTCAGCAGCTATTGCCCTCCTTGGAATCTGCCAGTGGCGTCAAACGAAATGGGTTGGACAGAAGACATCCTTCTGCTTGTACAAAGCAAGACGTCTGGTGCAAATGACGATGATAACATGCAATCAGATGTATCGATGCTAAGCATCATCTACCACTTTACGTCTGTGTCACATGACATCACACAGAGATATGATGGTTTTGATTGTCGTTAACCCTACCTCTACCCATCCTTTCGGCTATTGTCTTTCGTAAATTTTTAATTGTCTAATTAATAATTCATCAAAGTATACAAATTTGATTGATTTCTCTTCCATCATATGTTGTAAAGTTTATTCATTCACTAATTCGACAATACACATGAGATCGATTTACGTTAGTCATAGTCATCCTAGAAATGTGCCACCCCTTTAAAAGTTTTGCGATGTCAACGCTATCACATGTCATATCCATCTGTGTGCGTCGGAAATGGTGAGATTCCCATCACTTCTCTATATCCTTTTAGATGTATTACTAATATTTTCTAGCTCTGACCAACTCTACTGTACTGTACGTGACACCGCTGTGCGGGCAATGTCAGACTATAAGCTGTCCATATCTTCTGAATCTGAATTGCAAATTTTGCAGATATTTGATTTCGAAATTTAATATGAATGAATGATCAGCAGGTGTTGCGAGATTTCCGTCACCAAGCAGTGTACAGCATTTGGCAATTATTGGTTTGGTTCATTGCTAGATTATGTAGGAAATAAATTATGTCCTATTTCAATTAAAAATTCTCAATATTTTCTATTGCTCTTTTCAACAAATAGCAAGCAACATTGCATAACTTTTAGTGCTTTGGCATATAACAAATTGTATATATATATATAAAAAAAAAAAAATGTTTATGAAGAAAATACAGTTTAATTCCTACACCTTTGTGTGTGTGATCAAGGAATATCAAATTAGTTGTTATTAGAATGTTTAATTTACAGTTAAATTTGTTTGCTTAATGCAGTTACATTGCTAACCGACCATAAGGTAAATGCATAATAGTAAGTTCGTCGATGTTAGTCTCCTTGATCACTATAATTTCTTCATGTATAGAATAAGTTCTAATATTTATTATTAAGCTATAAGTGTTCTGTAAGCGCTTTTATGTTATTAGAAATATTTGTATTTTTCCAAATTTGCATTAAGTAGAATATTGTTTCAGGCATATTTAGTGGACTACTACGTATACAGTTCAAGGACTTTCCCAGGTGAACCACCAAATCATATTGGATTCAGTTACATCTTACCTAGTACATTGCAATCCAGTGTTGGGATCCTGACAGTGCCGATTACTAGTACAAAACATAGACCAATTGGTAAGGAAGATTTATGTTATTTAATAAGAGAAATTTGATAAAACATTAAATTGATTAAAAAATAATATATATATATATATATATATATATATATATATATATATTATAGGACAATTAACAGTCGAATATGTTGTTATAAAATCAATACCGAATTATCCATGGGATATGAGTATTTCATATGCAAAACATTGGGAACAAAGATGGTCTGGTTTGGATGTTGGCCATAGAGGACTTGGTACTTCATTTAAATTTGAAACAAAAAAGTAAGTTGTTCAATAAATCGAACAATAATACTTTAATAAAATGATAATGTTTTTATGAAAAGGTTAAGAGAATATTAAAAAATGTATTTGTATTATTTTCATAAAGTTGTGCTAACGTGAGAGAAAACACTATAGCGTCTTTAAAAACTGCAGCATATCATGGCGCTGATATGGTAGAATTTGACGTTCAATTATCGAAAGATTATGTACCAGTTATATATCATGACTTTTATGTATCAATTTCATTAAAACGTAAAAAACAAATAGAAGCAATGGACACACTGGAGATACCGGTTAAGGATCTAACTTTAGAACAACTTCATTTATTGAAGGTATGTTAATTATATCATGCTATCATTATTGATATATATATATATATATATAATCATTTTTTATAATATTTAATTAAATAATATTTTTGAATAGAAGATATTATTATTAGTCTGAATAAAACAATTTTTTTTATTATGTATTTCATGATCTATATTTAAATATCATATAAGTTAATAAAATAAATATTCTATAATTAGTCAATCAATAAACAATGGGATAGTATAATATATATATATATATATATATATATATATATATATATATATATATATTTTTGCATATTTGCTTGGTAATATTATCTCAGGCTATTCAGTCTAAGATTTAATTAATAAAGCATCCAAATATTATAATCTTTCATATAATATTTACTTACAGTGTACAGCTTAATTTTAATGCTTTCTTTGCTTTCGATGTGCCTTTTTTTCTTTCTCTTTTTTTTTTCCTTTTTTTCTTTTCTCTCTCTCTCTCTTTTTTTTTTACGGTGTCATTACAGAGAAGTGCATTTAATATAAAACCATTAGGTTTCATATATTTATAACTTCGTTTATATGAAATTTCCATTCGTGTTTGTTTATTTTTAATATTCAACAGGACCTTTATTACCCGGGCGACTCGTTGGGTAAGGTGCTGTATTTCGTTGATAAAAGTGAGCAGGGGGTTAACCAACTGGTGAGCTTTCATATCGCTTTCGCAGCTTGGCTCTTTGCCAGAAATTAATTGATCAGATGTCTTTCAGAATAACCTGATGCATGCTTACATAATTATCAGTTAATTAAACAGTGAATTTTGTCAAGACTCATTTGTTTTTCAAATGAAAGGAACATTTGTTTTTCAAATTTTATATGTCATTTTATTCATAAGAATAGGAATAAATAAATTATTCTAGCTGATAAGAAAAGAAAAAAAAAAAACGAAATTCAAAGTTTCATGATTAAAAAAAATCATTAAAAGATATAAAGATATCTTATTCATCAATCAAGGCAATATTAGTAAGAGGATTCTTCATAGAATTACTTAAAAAAGTCAATCACTTTTTAATAATCATGTATACACCAGTTCCACCCCTCTTTAATGTCCATTAAAATAAAAATTCAATTTATAAAAATCATTCATAGGAATACAGCCACTTCTTACCATAGCATGTTAACAATATTACAAGGGATATGTTATGATGCTTCCGAAATTTATATCGTTCTGCTTGCAAAGAAATATCTTCTTGCAAATCATTCGATGCTCGGTTCACAAATTTTTATTAAATAAAGAATAGCACCTTGAAAGAGTTTGCTATAATTAAATTGTTATCATAATGTTTATATATTACTTTATAGGTGTATCATGTCGCAGAAGGTCGAGAAAAAATTCCTCGATTTTTTGACGAAGATTTGGAAGATCATCAACCCTTTCCTACACTTCAAAGTGTACTACTTGAGTTAGAGCCGCATGTTGGATGCAATATTGAAATAAAATGGACCATGCAATTAAAAGTATGCTATTTAAAAAAAAAAAAAAAAAAAAAAATTATTTTTTGTAATAATGTTATATATAATATCGCCATTGATTTATAACACGTTTATTTCGATTTTTATTTCAATTAGGATGGTACATTTGAGCTTAATCATCCATTTGATCTAAATATGTATCTGGATACAATATTGAAAGTTGTTTTGGAATATGGGGACGACAGGAAAATAGTTTTTTCATCCTTCAATCCTGATATTTGTGCTATGATACGTCTGAAACAGAACAAATATCCAGTTGTATTTTTAACACAAGGGATAACTTCGAAGTATCCGACTTATCATGATCCTAGATGTCAAACAGTACCAATGGCTATAAGACACGCATTGGCGGCAGATATTTTAGGAATTAATGTTCATACCGAGGATATACTTAGAGATCCTTCCCAGGTAAAATTGGTGAAAGATGCTGGTTTAATCATCTTCTGTTGGGGCGATGATAATAACGATAAGGATACTATTCGTCATCTTAAAAAACTTGGCCTACATGCGGTCATATATGATAAGTCAGTATATTTAAATTTAAAAAAAATCATATAATTTAATATGATATATCTCTAATTAAATTGGATTAATGATTTGTCATGAATTTTTTTTTTTTTTTTTTATAGAATTGATGTATATAATTCGAAAGATGTTAAAGAAAGTATATTCTTAGTCGATGCAAGGGAAAGCCAAAAGGCATTAATAGCTTTGGCTCAGTCTAGTCAAACGGCTAATACAACACAAAATACAATTTCTGGTGGTCCGATTAATATGGATTATAGCAATGAAAAGGTATATTGTTTTTGAACATTTACATTATACAATGTTAAAAAAAAAAAAAAAAAAAAAAAAAATAGAAAAAAAAAAATAGAAAAAAAGACATCCTACCCCTGAATGCTCCTCATTTTAATTTTTCTTTAGGAATATCTTTTAAATTTGGAAAAGACAAGAAATTTATTATCGACATCAACGGCAACATCCGTTTCGTGCCTCAATAATAAAAGCAATACCAGTGGGGATAGTATATCTACGATTAAAGTGCCATCGTCTTGTCAATCTTCAGAAAATAATGATATTAGTGAAATTACCAAAGATTTTAGCGTATGTGCAAAATCATTTGGACACACGAACAATACTAGAAATATTTCTGATATAATGAGTGGTGGTCAGACCACAGCCTTACCCGAAGCCTATGGAGAAGATGAATCAGCGAAGGATTGCCTTTGATGTTTCTCTTTTAAAAATACTTTTGTTTCCTGGTTTTGATGCATCAAGGCAGCATACTTGGAATAGAATTACCATTAAAGGAACAAGAAAGATAACGACAATTTTATGAATAATTTCGTAATTAATATATCAATTTCCTACAATGGTTGTAGTACAGAGGCTAAACCTTTCTTCGGGTTTCTTATCAATTTTTTTTTTCCTTAATGTGTTTGCTTTACATTAAATTAATTTATATAACCGTGTATATATATATATATATATATATATATATATATATATATATGTATATATGTATGTATGTATGTATATATATATATATATATGAAGAATATGTATAGTCAAAACCAAAATTTTACTTTGACATTAGTTGGCCTGTTCGGTTCCTATAATTACTGGATTGTTTCAATTAATTAATTGTCAATTTTATTCGTCCTCTTTAAACGTACCACCAAGAATGCTAAATATATATTAAAAAGAAAACAATAAATAAATGAATAAAAAAAAAATAAAAAAAAAAAAAAAATAAAAAATGAAACAAAAATAAAGAAAAAGAAAAAAAGTATATAATAATATGCAATGGAATTTACAAAATATTTTTAAATATTTTTATATAGCTTTTCACTGCTTTCATGATAATATTATATCCGTTTTTTACAGAACGCAATAAAAATTTATATTGCAATAGTCACGTCTTCCATGCAACAATGTAATGCATCAATAAGATGATTTTACTCTTATCTCATATAATTTAAATATTCTTAAAACAAATTTAGTCAATTATAATAACGTCACAATAATTAGAAAGCATTTTGCGAAGCAATCGAATATTTTAATTCTATATTATAAAAGTTATCCCAATGTAATATTTTACATTGCAATAAATGAATAATAATATTCGTTGTAATATGATATTCATCGAGAATACTCAATTCCATATATAGCATCAATGTATATTATATAATTGATATATTCGATTGCTTTGTCCGTTTATAAGAAAGAATATATCAAGATTTGACCTAATTGCAGTGAAAAGTAGTATAATATATTAAAAGATAAATCTTATAATAGATTGGTTTATTAAAAAAATTGTCTGGTTCACATTTGGCCCGTCCTCATTCTATATTTATATGTATATGTAAATATATATATACATACATATATATATATATATATATATATATATATATATATGTATGTATATATTTTATTTGTGAGAAAACAAAAAAAAAATAAACAAAGACAAACTCTTGTTAAAACAAATTCAATTCTAACATAAACATTTATCGTTGTTATCGGATTGTCATTAAGTACAGTAATTAAAAGTGAACCAAACATGCTAACAACGTTCGTTTTTGGTTTTTTTATAGTAAAATCGATAATAACATACGTGAGGATATATAATAAGAATGAGAATACAATTGTTATATTGCGAATATAATTAATACCGTCTGTTCGTCAATATTATGACGGATTTTTTATACGGGACTCATTTTATTAATCATTCAAAATATTTATTATATTAAAAAGGACATTTTATAAATGCTAATAATGAGAGTCCGGCATTGTCGGTAAAGAATAATCCTAATTTCTAGTAAAATATTGTGATTAGCGGGGTGATAGGTAGAGAGAGGGATGCATAAGGCGGGAGTTTAAGTTGTTAGTACAAATATTTCTAGATATATTTTTTATTTAAATAATGAAAATTATGTTACTCCCTTTTTATTCAAGAAAAACATACCTTTTTTTTTTATTTTTGTTTTTTTGAAGTAAAAACAAGAGTTATCTTATAAGTGTATTTAATGAAAAGGAAAAGAAAAAAAGAAAACAAAAAAAAAACGACAAACAAATGAACAAAACAAAAAAAATGTGTGATGGTTTCATACGAATTATATCTACGCCAAGAAAAAGAAATGCTTTATATATATATATATATTTTTTTTTTTTTTTTTTTTTTGGTTACATACTCAAATTTACTTATGGCTGCAAAATAAATAATCTTTTCATAAGACTCAACTCAATTGTATATACCTCTTTTTATTTCTTTTTCCAAATTATTCGTATTGTTTTGATGATTTAAATGATTAAAAAAAATGTGCACACATATTCCATAGTTATTCTCATAATTCACATTATTACATATTTCATATATATTAATACAGATACATCCTAATACGAATATATTTGATTTTGTAATTTTAAAGAATACGACAACTATAGGAGTGGCACGAGATAGTAAAAAGTTGACAGATAAAAATTTCGAATAATTTTTACTCGTACATTATTAAAATAAATATATTTTTCTGAATTTAACAAGCAAATATCTATTTTAAAACTTAATTATCAATATCTATTAAAATAATCAACTTTTTATTGGAACAGTTACGATTAATAATGATTATAAAAATATTATAGAATGTTTTAATAAATGACGAGAAAGTAAATAATTAATACTAATTCTTGATAACTGAGATAAAAAATAATTTATTATCTCAGATACAGGGGAAAAAAAAAGAATGGGAAAATAAAAGTTATCATTTTAATTTGTTTTATATCGAGAGAAAGAAAAAAAAAAAAAAGAAAAACCTTTTATAAATTTCGAACATAAATAATCGCGATGTAAAATATAATCTTTACGTTTAGTACGAAGTATAATAATTTTTTAAATAAAAGCTTTACAATTTTTGATATGCAAAATAAGATAAACAAAACAAAAATATACTCAAACATGTAATTTTACGTATCTCCCTTAAATTTCGTATTTATAATTATTCAATCATTAAATTTTATTGATCAGATAAAAGTTTGAAAAAAAACTGATCTTAATTTTTTTTTTACAATACGTAAAATCATAAATTTCAGTTCGTTTAATCAGATTCTTTTTTTTTTTTTAATCGTAATGATTCATTCATTAATATATCGAAGATTGTTTTTTTTTTTTGAATGTATACATTTCATTGTACATATATATATATATATATATATATATATATATATATATATATATATATATAATTTACGTACATAATATTGTCAATATTTATTTATGCTTGATAAAATCTAAAAATTTAATCATTGCAAAGTCGAAAATTACATTTATCTTGAAATTTGAATCATGTATTACAATGACAATACAAAAATGTGTTGTGATCTATGATGAAGATTAATGGCTACGTCATTTGCTTTTGATCAAGTGATTTTGAACATTCCGATTGACGTTTCGATTACTTCAAGTAAGGCATACGTTCCAACGATAATTTTCTATGAGATAAAAATAAATAATTATTGACAATAAATATTATCAAATAATTATTGAAAATATTATCATATATCGTGTTAATATATTCGTTTAAATATATATATATATATATATTAAATATAATATATATTAAATATAATATATATATATTATATATATATTATATATATATTATATATTATTTTATATATAATATATATATAAAATATATTAAATATATATATATATATATATATATATATATATATATATATATATATAAATCAATATGAAGAATACAATACAGTATATAGATAAATAATTAGTAACAATTAAGATATATGTTAATTAGATAATTATTATTTGTTTATAATTATAATTATTTAAACTTACAAATCGAAAATTTCTAATTCATAAATAATATTATGAAAAATATGATTAGATCTATAATTATTTTATGTAGTATTTGATATCTAATATCTTCTTCTTTTTTCTTTTTTTTTTTTTTTTTTTCATAAATGTGAATATTAAAAAATTATCATTTGATAAAAGAATATTTTATACTTATCTTTTGTTTCTCTGTAAAATAATCCTCTTCGCGACGTATTTCTGTTGGTACCAAAATATGAATTGGAAATTTATTATTAATGAAATATTAGGAACGATGTGTCGATAGGAAAAAAAATGTCGATTTATTAAAACATACGAAAGAATTTACATAGAGTATAAGCATCACAGCCATGCTAATCAACCCATATTCAATATTTTTGTCTTATTTCATTTAAAAAAAAAAATATATATATATATATATATATTATTTCATAGAAGAACAAGATATGTAATATAATTTTCAATATTGTAACGTCACATTACTATCGTTGAAGTTACATTTAATTAAATACATGGACATATATATATATATATATATATATATATATATATATATATCTTGTTATACAATAAATATCATTGATAACTTATATAAAAAAAAAAAGAACAATAGAGAAATAAATCTAAAGATAAATATTGAATATGGGCTAAACGAAGACGCCTATGATACAGGATACACTTTCGATAATTTTCCTTCGAATAAATTTCAATAAATCGATATTCTTTTCTTTTTTCTTTTTCTTTATCTTTTGCATCGAATGTTCGACACTAGCGTTATATTTTTCAAAGATCTGCGCAAACGAATGATCTACACGTTATTTTGTAAGATTTCGGCAAAACTGAATAAACTTAACGACAACAACAATAACAATAATAATAACAATAATAATAATAATAATAATAATAACAATAATAATAATAATAATAATAGTAATAAATAACACGTCCTGGCCGATAAGTTCCATCGAGGAAGGATCTAAACGTCGATTTTACATGAAAATGTGATTTTTTTTCTTTCTTTTTCCCTTACACAAGGGGGGGGTACATACATACGCACGTGTATATGTATATATTTACACACACATATATATATATATATATATATATATAAAATTGTTAGAAAAAAGAAAAAAAAGAAAGAAAAAAAAAATGAAAGACGATCTATCTGGTATACATAAAAAAATGTTGTACATTTATAAATCGTAAGGAAATTAAGAATTTAATATATCTTAGAAATGAAATTCTCGTATTTTTTCGTGGATAATTATGTTCTTTAGTTATTACGTGGTGTCCTTATTATATGTATGTTAATTAACGGGGGATATGTAAGAACTA